>NC_056726.1:898204801-898209801 GCF_019279795.1 Protopterus annectens | reverse complement strand
AAGAACTACACAGCTGACTGCATGCAATTAGCAAGTGGGGGACAGCAACTATTGCTGAGGCCATTACCTGAACATGAGCATCACATACAAAAGCCATGCTGTAACATATTAAAACCAAGAATTGTACCAGACATAACCCAGACTCTACAGCAATAGTGAAGCCATTGTGTGACCTTCAAGGGCTGTGCACATGAGCTGACCTTGCAATCTGGCAGAGTTGGGGGACCTTTGTAGGGCAGAGTGACCAAATAAGGGCAAGTGAAAATGGGCCATGCTAGTATACCCCTTCCAGGAATAGTGACTGCTGTAGTTCACTTAACACGTGCTTCAACAAACCATTGTGTTAAGGGTGTGCACACTTATGCAACCCACATATTGTACGTATCTCATTCAGCATCTGCACGATTAACACGTTTGTTTGATACTACACTGTATTGCACAGGTCAAATGTCACATATTAAGTGTGTGTAATGTTAACAAATGCAGTATTGTAGCACCCATTACATATCATAGAAGAAGCTGGCATGTCAACAAGGGTATGTACACGCCTCATATCCATGATAAGCTTTGAAGGTTATCAGTATAACCAGATTTTATTGCACATACATGCACTGCTGATGATGAGATCTGCAAATCAAAGGTAAGGCATTAATTATCAGTCCTCATATCATCCCAGGTATGTGTCAGACAAACACATAGGGGCTGAGAGCAACAGAACAAACATAACTGCCTCACATATGCACATTCAGCAATGGTGTGCACACTTGTGAGGTATGGTGCACAGTACATGTCAGTGTGCTGAACAGGTGCATAGCAATACTGTGTACATTGGTGCAGTGTGTTCTAGGGGAAGGGGCATCACCTACTAACACAATTCATGCATCACAGAGATGTATAATGCTGGTAACAAGGTTTGAGTATGGCTGCAGTGCATGTTGTTGAGTGACATATGTCATGCATGTTGACTGGTAATGAGAGGTATGTGTGATATATTTGTGCCATCACCTGTAAGTGTGTGTGTGTGTGTGTGTGTGTGTGTGTGTGTGTGTGTGTGTGTGTGTGTGTGTGTGTGTGTGTGTGTGTGTCTATGTGTAGAAGTAAACCATAATGTACAGGTCTTAATTTACATTTCTTGTCTGCCCTTCACAGGTGGCGAGGTAGGTCAGGGTCCCTCCTGCAGGCAAACTGATGTTAGTGTCCATACAGACTCTGACAATGATAATAGGCATAATGAGGTAGAGGCAGGGTTGTCAGGGGCTGAATCTGTGCCATTGGTCGACATCCCACTTTTATCCACCCCATCCCTGCACACAATCACAATACCCATACATACCCTAGCACCAGTGGCCATAGATGATGGACAGTTGGCGGGTGGTGGCATGGGACAAGAAAGTGTGCTGACTCTAGCAAGTGTGTCTGTACACAGCAGGCATAGCCAGATGACAGGCGAGGTCCCACACAGGCAGATGTAGAAGGGTGCTTGTAGAAGAGCTGTTGGCCATAATGCCCATGGCAGAAGTGCCACAGCAGGGATCACCAGATGCATGTTTCGGGACATCAGGGTGGCACAGGCATGTATGAAATGTTACACCAGAGGTAGTCTGAGGCTGCAGAGGGTTACTCTTCTTGCTGTACGTGACTACATCCATGATCTTGCAGATGCCCACCTTTATTTTGCAGAGGTCATGGATAGATGGTTGGGTGAGATGGTGGGAATCCCCGACCGTGTGGTGTCTGCGGTAGAGCATGTGGTGGGAGTAGGGCATTGACCATGTGGACGTTGGTCAGCTACACCAACAGGTGGAGGTCTACATGGATGTGTGACATCTCACGGCCGCTCCCATAGTGGCAGTACCAGCACTAGCACTACAGTTGGGGTGTTCATTCCACAACACAATGCAGCAGGCCATATACACATGGTCCTGGCCGGTCCCTACAGGGACACGGATCCAGTGGATAATTATCATCGTCAGGGGGAGTACCATGTCTGGCCTTCTGCCTGGTGGTACCAGTGCAACCCCTGGCAGGCACAGTTCCCATGTCCATAGCCAGACACAGTGAACTGTACACCCTGCCATCTATGGTCCACAGTTGTCCAACAGACACCTATATAGGGCAGCCACATGGCAGAACTGTGTGCATACATACACACACTCATCAACACAGCTAGGGCACCTCCGTACCTACACACACCACATCTGCACAGGCTATTTAATAAAGAACACCCTAACCCACACACATGATGTCAACCAAATAGCTCAGCCTAGGCCTCTGGCAATCCCACACCACACCCTATGCATATGATGATACCTATGCCACATCCCTGTCATCCATACCATCGATGCAGGGACATGCTAATATGGTTCTGTTGCACAGGATGACTGTACCAAGGTTTAGCAATGTAATGCTGTTTAACATGTTGTCAGCTGGAATGTTTAATGCTTACACTTCATGGTGTGTAGCTGTTGAGCCATGATGCATTATAGCTGTTATTAACACTGACTGATCGTGGTCTTTATAATGGATTCTGTTTGTGTTCTAGGTGTCTAGGTGTCAGGAGGATGTTGGTCTGCTGTCCTTTCCTACAAGTGGTGTAGAACTGTGGTGACACATTGATTGTGTCATATCCCAGGTACAGCTAAACACAAGTAACAGGTCTGTAAAACAGTTACTGTATGTGCCACATAGCTAATAGGTCTGAGGGATGTAAACAGGTGAGTGCACAGTGGCTGATGTAAGCAGCTCTTCTACAGTGGACAATGGTAGATGTACTGGGTGGCACCCACCAAATTTTTGTGAATAACACACAAAGAAGTTTTTGTGTTGATGCATTACACAGAGAATACTGTTCACATGGATGTACTTCATTTTGCAGAGAACTCATTTTGGCCTATGTAATTCAACCAAGACCAAATTGCCAAAATGTCACATCAGTAAATAATCAGTATGCCAGTTTAATGTCATTGAAAATGGTACTGGCAGGGTATATGTCATCTTCCTCAATGCAGTGCAATCCTGGAGTTGCTAAACATTGGTGTGCTGGAGTGGGGGGCACAGCCCCCCACTTTAGAGGGTGTGGGGTGATGCAGAACCACACATAGTGTGATTATCAAGTACTTAACCTCTTAACATAAACTGTACAGTATAACAGCACACTAAACAGGGGGATATATACAACACTAACCCTAATGTGGGTGGCTGTGCCCACAGGAACCACACCCAACTATATATACCAACTCCAGTATCGCTGTACAGCTATACAGTGGGGAAGATGGCATTTACACATCCACTACTAGTTTTGATGGAATGAATTTCCACAAGATAATTGCTTTGAAATGTTACCTTTTGCCAGTTAGTTCTCAGACAAATGATCTCCTGGGAAATATATTTTCTGCAAACTGAAGTAGATCCCTTCACATACACACACGTACTTGGCAACACTGAGAACAGAACCCTTACCTAGGTACTTATTGCTACTAATGTGTTTGGTCTTAATTGCACACACCACATAGCTTGTAGGGTGATGTGTGTCTAGAGCTTCCTGTAAAGTGAACATCACCAGGCCTTGTAAAATATGGCAATGGGGGATGTACTGGGTGTTAATGGAGAATACATAGTATAACATACTATCATATACACATTGACAAACACATACAGTCATACACAGATTTGACAAACCTGGGTTTATCAGTCCTGACTACCTTGTCAGTGAGTCCATACTGTTATAGAGTTTTTGCACACTGCACCTGCATCATTGGGCTAGATAGTGTCTTCAGTTACCTGTATGGTTTATGGTGACAGTGGTCTTCATACAGTGGACTTGGGATATGTACTGCGTGTACCATGGTGTAAAGACTGTATACCCAGCACCTCCACCCCACATTGGGCATTGTACTCATTGAAACCCATGATAATGCTCTAACATACCCACAATCACACATTGACCATGACTGCAATACAAACCCTTGTCTATCTAATTATTGCTTCTACAGGGATATGTATTTATTGCACATGCCACAGGGATAGTAGGGTGAGGGTTTTGTCATGGTTCTCCTAATGCCAGCAACATCACCATCCCTTATAATGTATAGCAAGGTTTTGTGTATTTAGAGAATGTGGCCTCAGAATACTGTCTCCTACAAATATGCACAATCACACATACTCACATTTGCCAGGACTCAGAGGGTAACCCACGCCTATCTACCCATTTGTAGAGCAGTGTTATGCTGGTACTGCAAGCTCCAGGTAGTGCATATTGTGAAGAGTGTCACAAGGCACATGCAATGTGAACTACAGCAGCAGCCCTTTCTAAGTACAGCAATGGGGGGTGTAATGGGGTGAGACGGCCCTCAGAGTATTTTCAACTACAAGTTTACAAACACACAGACACTGTTATACTCAGTGATGCGCACAGACACATTTGTCAGTACTAAGGTCTATAGGTGCAGGTGTTCCTAGGTGTGTACCAGGCTAATGTCCATGGTGAGACGAGAAGAGTAGGGCATGTGAGTACACTGGTATCATGCCACTTGACATTTATCAGTAGGCCATCTATCAACTGATGCCACTTGAGTGATCCCCTGGGTGACAGTTAAATTCAACATCCACTCATCTGGTTTTCTCTTGAAGAGGGCCAGTGAGGTGCTCCAAATGACAGGTATGCAACATATATTGCATAACATGGCCAGTGTCTGGTTTAGGGATCTGTACTCAAATGTTCTGTTGACTGTGGTAGTCTGGTTGAGGCATCCATGGCATGTGGTGCATACAAAGTGGGGTTTCCTAGCTGTGGCATTCATAACACAGCTGGGCAGACATGTCAGTGTCAGTCAATCAGAGATTGCCTGTAAGCAGCCAAGATGAATACTTGACATCTGCACACCTGTACAGAGGACAGACAGAAAATAGCTAGCCAACAGGTTATGCATTAGGATGAATGTTTTGACAGATACACGTCTGAAACTGATAGGTATGCCATTACTACATGACAGCAGTCCTCA
>NC_056726.1:898044801-898202301 GCF_019279795.1 Protopterus annectens | reverse complement strand
GTGTTGTCCTCAAATATAAGGCCTCCTATACATAACATCTCTGGCAGTCTGATATACCACTGGCTTGATATCAGGAATGAGAATAAATAATGATACACTGTACATATCCACCTCTTACTGCATGACATATGGACAAAGGGTGACAGACTTGGGGGACAGAGACACAAACACAGGGCCAATATTGACATACTGCTGTGATAACCTGAGAATATTGCTGGGGTAACAGGGTTTGTTGTGACATATGAAGTCAGTAACACACATGTATGTTACCATTTACTGACTGCAATCATCAGAGTATGCTACTGCATTTATAAAGACAGAAAATGTGTGAGTAACACACCACATTTAAGACTCCAAACGCTGACCAGTCTGCAGATAGCCCTACAGGTGAGAGTTTTCTCAACCACATAACACTGTCATGCCAGACATTAAATCATGCAGAACAGCCATATCCACACAAACCTTGTTAAACCCACATTACTTCAAATGTAGAACAGCAATACCTACATTATGTCCCCATGTCTGGAACATTCCCCTCCAGTTTGTTGGCCTGTCTCCACAGTGTTTGCTGTAAGAGGTATTTCTAACTGCCCTCTGTGATACTGTTTGTCAGACACCCACATGAAGTCCTGCTCACAGTGAAAGAAAAGGGCCAACACCTACATGAAGTGCTTAATTATAGGAGTGTGTTTCCATGCAATTGGCTATAGGAATGATATCACAGCTGTTCCACATGCAATTAGCAAGTGGGGGACTCCAATTCATGCACAGGCCATCAGCTGACCATGAGCATTACCTACAAAAGCCAAGCTACTGCCTATGCAAAACAGATGTATTTTCCACATCTAACAGAGAGGGAGAGAGAGAGAGAGAGAGAGGGACAGAGAGAAAGAAAGAAAAGAAGAGAGAAGGAGCCAAGTGTGTTTGTGTATGATCCGTGGGTGGAGAGTGGTCTCCAGGTATTATAATGGTTGCCTAAATTGTTCAATAATCCATACTGACACATAGTCATTGCACATGGCAGTAGACATGTATGGCTGTGGATTGTCTACAACAACCTCTACAGAGTTTGGTAATTGTTGGCCTTGTAATGTGGACATTGTGGCATATAGGTCCTCAATATAATAATGAAGCAAAACCTGTACTGCAATGGATCTTGTTATTACACAGTCACCCCAGCTCCCACACAAACTTGCCAGTACTGAGTTTTGAACCCCTACCTAGCTATGCATTATTACAGTGTTATGTATTTTTCACACACACCACAGAGCTTATATGTTGGAGAGTTCTCCAAAGATATCTTTGAAGGTGAGTGACATCAGCAGCAGTGCTAAAGGAGGGGTAAGGGAAGTGCAGTAAGTGTGAGTCCGCAAAATCAGGTGTCAACGAAGACACACACACACACACACACACACACACACACACACACACACACACACACACACACACACACACACACACACACACACACACACACACACTATCACAGTTGCCAGGACCAGGATTAGAACTCCTATCTAACTAGATTGCTACACTATAGTATTACACAGTTATCACAAGCTGCACAGAGGTTATACATTGGAGAGCTGTCCAAAAGTATCTTTGAAGGTGAGTGACATCAGCAGCAGTGCTAAAGGAGGGGTAAGAGAAGTGTAATAAGTGTGAATGTCCACAAAACCAGGTGTCAACAAAGACACACACGCACTCTCTCACACAAACATTATCACAGCTGCCAGGACCAAGATTAGAATTCGTTCCTAACAAGTTTGTTACACTACGGCATTATACAGTTATCGCAAGCACCACAGAGCTTATCTGTTGGAGAGCTGTACTAAGGTATCTTTGAAGGTAAGTGAAATCAGCAGCAGTGCTAAAGGAAGGGTAAGGGAAGTGTAGTAAGTGCAAATGTCCACAAAATTAGGTGTCAATGAAGACACACACACACACACACACACACACTCATCATCACAGTTACTAGGAGCAGGATTAGACCTCCTACCAAACTAGTTTGCTACACTATGGCATTACATTTGCTGCACTATGGCATTACGCAGTTATCGTAAGTGCCACAGAGCTTATATATTAGAAAGCTGTCCAAAGGTATCTTTGTAGGTGACGGACATCAGCAGCAGTGCTAAAGGAGGGGTAAGGGAAGTGTGGTAAGTGAAAATGTCCACAAAAACAGGTGTCAACAAGACCAAGAAGTAAAACTCCTACCTAACTAGTTTGCTACACTATGGTATTATGCAATTATCACAAGCACCACAGAGCTTACATGCTAGAGAGCTACCCAAAGGTATCTTTAAAGATGAGTTGACATCAGCAGCAGTGCTAAAGGATGGGTAAGGGAAGTGTAGTAAGTGTAAATGTCCACAAAAGCAGGTGTCAAATGAAGACACATGCATACACTCACTCACACAAACACACACATTATCAGAACCAGAATTAGAACTCCTACCTGAATAGTTTGCTACACTACAGTATTACACAGTTATCGCAAGCGCCACAGAGCTTATATGTTGAAGAGCAGTCCAAATGTATCTTTGAAGGTGAGTGACATCAGCAGCAGAGCTAAAGGAGGGGCAAGGAAAGTGTAGTAAGTGTGAATGTCCACAAAATTATGTGTCAATGAAGACACACACACGCACTCACTCACACAAACACACACATTATCAAAGTTGCCAGGACCAGGATTAGAATTCTTACCTAACTAGTTTACTGCACTATGGTATTACACAGTTATCACAAACACTACAGAGCTTAAATGTTGGAGAGCTGTCCAAAGGTATATTTGAAGGTGAGTGACATCAGCAGCAGTGCTAAAGGAGGGGGTAAGAGAAGTCTAGTAAGTGTGAATGTCTACAAAATCATGTATCAACAAAGACACACACACACTCTTTCACACAAACACACATATTACCACAGCTGCCAGGACCTGGATTAGAACTCTTCCTTAACTAGTTTGTTATATTATGGTTTTACATAGTAATCATGAGCACCATGTAGTTTACAGGGCTCAGGTTTGGCCAAAGAGTGTAGTGAGTGTGAATGGCTTCAAAATCATTCATCTCCATGTGCACACGCATATACTCACGCACACGCACACTGGGATTAGAACTCCTACCTAACTTGTTTGCTATACTACAGTATTATGCAGTTATTGCAAGCACCACAGAGCTTATGGAGCTGAGATTTGGCTGATGGTTTATTTCAAGGTGACTGACTTCAGCAGGAGTGCTAACATTAACATGGGCAATGGGAAGTGCAGTGTGTGGGAAAGGGCCACAAATCATTCCTCTGGAAACACACACACACACACACACACACACACACACACACTCAGTCACACACAACTTTACATTTGACAGGACTGAGTATACAAATGCTACATGAATACTGACTTGTACTATTGTGTTACACAGTTATCACAAGCACCACAGACAGTATATGGCTGAGGGCTGCCACAAGGAATGTCTACAGTGATTGACATCAGCACTTCATGTGATATCGGCCAATTGGATTTGCAGTGGGTGGGACGGGCCTCATAATGGAATTATCTATGTCACTTTCTCTCTCTCTTCCTCACATTGCTGTGTGTGTGTGTTTGACATATTATAGTGTGTTGGCCTTGGACATGTGTGAGTATTCCTATCCAATGTGTGTGTGAAGCATAAATAGTGTACAATTTGGTGTGTGTCACAGACATCTGCAGATGACAGATATGTATAGTCCACTGTGTTGTCAGACATGGGCTTCATTTCTCTAAGTGTAGGAGCATGCCCAGTATGACCTTCTGTACTGAGTGTGTGGATCCATTACAGGTAGGGTTGTACTCCTGTCCAGGGTTTGGTGTTTTACACCTACAGCTAGCAACCTGTTTCTGCAGGATATCTGTAGATAGTTTGACAATATGGAGTCACAATGGGTGACAGATAGGGGATACTGTGACTATTACTGTCTGTGCTGCTTGTGTTACATGGTTGGTGTTAACAGAGATATTCAGACATATGTACTGTTTTACACTGTGATGTATTACGTCTTCGACTACTGACAGATATAATTATTTGCTCACAGTTATTTCCTGGGAAATACAAGATGAATGAAGCTGAGTCCAGTATTGTGGTATGCAGCCTACATATTCTTGCACACTCCTGCCATTCTGGAGGGGTAGCTGCAGACACTTGCTGATGGGTCTGTGTAAATGGTCCAGCACCTTTGTACTATGGTGACTGAGATCCCCTTCTTGTACATATATCGACTTAACAGAATGGCATACCTCACAGCTGTAGAGATCCACCCAGGTTACCCAGAGGCAGGGCTCATATATCTGGTCAGTTCCCCTTCACATTGTGGTTTATGAGCAGATTTGAAGGCACCCATTACTGTGTTTGCAGGCAGGGGTAGTATGGGCACACATCAGAGTTTCTGACTTCACACACTCCATGACATCTATGCTTCTACAGCCCCCACTCTGTTATTCTATCCTCTTCCTAACATTATGCAAGTGATATCTGAGAAGTATCTCTATAGCTGGCACTTCATCAAAGCTATATTTATGGATTGGTCCACAGTTCATGCAGTAGGACATGGGGGCATGCTACTGGGATTTGTCAACATGGCCTTGCATTTGTGTTTTGTTGATTGTGTTAGGTTGTTAGTTGGGACCCCATGAGATACCATACATTGGCACTACGGGTGAGACACTGGCCTTTGACAGAGGACTGTAGGCCATTTGGTAGTGATGCAGGCCATCTGTAGCAGGCCAGTGCATTCTGTCACTCCTACATTTCCAGGCTGCAATCTAGTGTATTCCCCTGGGATGACAGGGTAAGTGTGCAAGGTGTTAATAGCAATAGTTCCTGTCAATATTGATCAATTGGTCTGGATGCAGGTAGGGTGCTGCTTACAGCTAGGGGCACACCTGCATAGGACACCTCTTCAGCATCCTGCATTCTGTGGGTATTCCCATACAGAAGTGGAGTCATACTGTACTCATTCCCAACAGCAAGGAAATGACCTGTGATAAACCTGTGGCTGATGGTGGGGTGAGCTGAGTGCATGTGTGATATGGAAGCTACTTGCAGCTGACTCACAGATATACATGGGACATTCCCCTTATGCTGCCTTGTGCGGAGAAAAAGGCAGTCTATCATTGCTTTATAACTGTGCCTTTTGTGGTCTGCCAGTGATTGGCCAGACTACATCAGTATTCCATTCTACACGGACAACTAATGTGCTGCTAACCTGTATGCACAATTAAAGTTTTGTGCAGGTGACAGTTACATTTTATGCAGTCTGTCTAGGGTACTTCCACCTGTGTACTGTGTGTATGTATGGGCTCACATTCGTTGCATGTCCATCTTTCAGACCATGACAGATATTGACATCTGGATAGTGAGTATGGACAACTGTTGACATGGGTATTGCTGAGAAGCATTATGGTTAGCACTGCAGTTGTCGGAACATGGCCCTGTCATCCACAGTACTGCCCATAGGCCACCAAGACACAACCCTCCATGCCTATATGCTGACCACTTCCAGACAATATTGAACACACAACAACCTAACATACAGACCCCTGCATATTGTACACATGCAACAATCTATCCTGTAGATTGGGCCAGCTTGGTTAATCTGTGCTCCACTGATATTACTCCTCACACTTACATGCTACTGCATTTCTACATAGGATTGTGGAAGGGGGGGGCACACCTGACAACTTTAAACATTTGCTATGACTGTACTGGTATTTTAGGTTCTCTGCTGGCTTGCATTTCATATTTAATTCTGACCTATTATGCAGACTGGAGGTATATCAGTAGAGTACAGATCTTAGGCTTTATTGACCTACATTTCAGTTTCAGACTTCTTACCCTTCAGAACTAACATACAACTGCCATACCTGTTGTAGTCTGTCTGTGTAGGTTTGGAGAGGGCTGTTCACCATTGCCACCAATTGGAGGCCTTAGCCCAGCCTTTCTTTATGGTCATCTACACCTGTCCTGCTGGCTGAGGCTGGTGATGGGTATGTAAGCCTCACTGACATGCATGTGTGTGTCCTATGGACACATATTTTGGCTACCACATGTACTGCAGTGGAATTTGTCACCTTATCTAGTATTGCCTAGTATGTTAACACCAGTATTTGTTATGGATTTCATGCTGCCCGTATAGGTGTCAACTATCTACTGCCATCCCATTCAGCCACCCGATTCCCTTGAATGCTCACATCCATACCATAGATACAACTATCAGAACATACTACTCCATTCTGTAATTGATAGAAAGAGTGACTTACCTTGTAGCTCGGCCAGTATTGAGGACAGTGCTGGAGGGCTGACTATGTCGGTGCACATAGTACACTCCCTATACATGGTAAAGCACAGGTAGTGTCATGTTTGGCATCCCTTTTACTGTATGTGCAAGTCAGAGTGAGGTGTCATTCCCTGTGTCCCTACCGTGTCAGTGTATGAACTATGAGTTCCCTCTTTGCTAAGGCCTGGGCATACTGGGCATGCCTCCTTCTACCTACATGGGCAGGCTCAGGTAGTTCCTTCTCCGAGTCACTCTGTGCCTGTAATGGCCTTGGCAATGGTGGGGGGCTGTGTGGACTTGCCCCGTGCTGTTCCTGCTGCAGCTGTTTCCGTAGGATCATATTGGGTAGCATGGCACATACTATGTTCCTGATGCAGCTGTTTCTGCAGGGTCATATTGTGTAGCATGGCACATACTATGAACATTTGTATACATGCAGCTGGAGAGTACTGCAAGGCTACACCGGATATGTCCAAGCAGCAGAACCATGACTTGAGCATCCCAAACACACGCTCTATTATGATTCTAGTTTATGTATGTGCCTCATTATGAAATTCTTGTTCAGGTGTGTATGTGCATTTCTGAGGGGTGTCATCAGCCATGGCTCCAGTACGTAGCCAGCACCCCCCACTAGGTGGCCATATGGGATGTCCCCACTGGCAAATGACTGGTGCAGCTGTGTCATATGGCAGATGTGGGAGTTGTGACAACTTCCAGGGCTGCCAGCACACACATTCAAGATAATGCCCTGGGCATCACACATGACCTGGCAGTTGATGGAGGAAAAGCCCTTGTGGTTTATGTAAACCTTACCCCTCTCGCTGGGTAGTGCTTTGATGTGTAGGTGCGTGCAGTCTATAGCACCCACTACTTCAGGGTATTCTGCTATTTGATGGAAGAGATGCATATTGCTGGTCAATGCCTCATGGGTGTTGAGGAAATATATGTGCTCACGGGCATGTGCTGACATGGCATCCAGGAACTGGTGGAGTACCCTGGATGCTGATGCCTGTGAGATCCCCATGATATCACCAGTTGCCCTTTGGAAGGTACCTGTGGCTAGTGTTCTTAAGTCTACACATACCTTGGTATCCACTGGGATGGGTTCCCCTTTTTTGGTTCTGTGTGTGAGGTAGGGCCGGCACAGCTCAACAATTTGCTGTAGAATGTCCCTGTCCACATGCACACATATTCATGCATGCAGACAAATGCAAAGCATGCATATGCGCAATCAGATGAATATATGTGTGTATACACTAACACACACATACACACACACACACACACACACACACACACACACACACACACACACACACACACACACACACACACACACACACACACACACACACACACACAATCTGTACATATAGGTGTGTCTGTGTGGGGGTGTAATAGATTTGGGTCAAGAAATTTTCAATAAATTTTATTGGTGGTTATAGTGGTTAAATTATATTACAAACTGCAACAATTTGACTATAATATAATTTCAGGAGTTATCCTCTTTCTTTGTGGATGTGTGATCGTGGAGTTAGCATATTTAATTTCTGGGCATGTAGATACAGGGCTCCCCATACAAAAGGAATTTATTTTGGGGGGGGGATCACAAATATAAGCCATTGGTTTACGTTTGTGATCAATGTAGTTCTGTTTTTTTTTTTTTTGTGTTAGATATCTTCGCTGAAGATCTTTTCAGACAAATTGTCTGTTGAAAGTTCATCAGCAATGTAAAGAAACGGAATCACATATATATAATATATATATATATATATATATATATATATATATATATATATATATATATATATATGTGTGTGTGTGTGGGTGGGGTGGGGGTGGGGGTGTATGTTTATACATACGTACATATATATGCATATGTATATATTTGCTGTTAAAATGGTAACAGTTCAGAATGTTGAAACACATGTCAGTGGGTTGGTGTTGGGGTAGGAAAGTGTTTGTGCAAGTTCTTATGGGATAGGGTTAGGGGTAAGGTAAGGGTTAGGATTAGGAAAGAGATTACCTTTACTGATATGCATGTGTGTGTGTGCATGTGTGAGCTTGTTTAGTGTTAACGTTATGAAAAAAAATCCAATAAATAATAATAATAATAATAATAATAATAATTAACAATAAAAAATTTATAAGAAGCAACAATAATAATAATTAATAATAGTAAGGGGAAGAGTTAGGGTTAGCACACATTAGTAAGGTGATGAAGGGCAGTATTTGCTTATTTGTTATTAATAGCTTAACTATGATTTAGTAGCTTGATTTGATATAAATGATGTTTGGGCTAAATCACCCAAATAAAGTTGAATTTGAAAATGAAATGTCTCAAGGACTTTGCTTGACTATTTTACCTATGGCAATGTCAAAAGTAAGGTGATTTAAGTTATTGTTATTGTTAATGTATTTACTCTCCATGTTGCTACACATATGATATTGGTATTTCAGTGGTACAACAGTTACCACACTCACCTTTGGTGCAGAAGTGTATGGGCTCTGTTCTCACACCAGGTAAACAGATTGCTGGCAGTGTAGCATAATTAGGGTGTGCACTCCTGTGTGTGCTGTCCTTCAGTTGAGGTATTATACCAAGATCCTGTCATCTTGAGTTTGTAGTATCCCCGGTAGATGTAAAAGATTCCATGACACCCATTGAAAAGTGTAGATTAAGTTCCCTGATGCTCTGGCCACATTTCTCCTAGTAGTATAAATACCATCTTGGGCCTTCCCTGAAAAGAGTCTACTACCATAGGTGGACCAATCTGGTCAACAAAATGATAGACAGATAGATAGATAGATAGATAGATAGATAGATAGATAGATAGATAGATAGATAGATAGATAGATAGATAGAGGTTTGGTTAAGGAAAACACTGATTCATTAGGTTGCATAAAAAAGTTTATGACAAAAAATAGGATACTACAAAAAGAACAGGAAAACTGGATTAAACCAAATCTTCAGGTTCAGTTAGAAAAAATAAAGATTTAACATCATTAAACTAATGCTTAACAAATGTATGTCACCTGCAAGCATCCCCATAAAGGTCATGGCTTCTACTAAAAAAAAAAAAAACATCACTGGAGGTCACCGTGTAGACAAGTGTAGCATACTATATGCACACTCTGTTTATTGTATTATGGCATTTAGCCCAGGCTCAGAAAATGTCACTGTGCATAATGGAAGAAGTTGGAAGCACAAGATGCATTCAGTCGTATTCATACACAAGCTTACAACTCTTGTCTTTAATATCTTTATTAACATCTTACATACATCATCCCAACAGCCTTCCCTTATCCATTATGTTGACCTTTCCACCATCATCTGCTCATCAAACACTCTTGTCCATTTACACTCTATTAATCAAAATGCCTTCAGCAGCACTGAATACTGGTTCTGTGAAGACCAACTCTTCCTAAATCCCAATAAAACCAAGCTATTACTATTTCTCTCCAAAATACCTTTCAAAAACAGCTTCAAAATAAATCCTCTCAGTCTCATAGATACAGAAGTCTTCTTTCATACTAAGTTACAAAGCGTCACAATTAATAATCAACTGAAATGTTATCTTCAGATACAAAACTGTATAAACAAAAACACATCAAAAACTTGTTTTTAAAGCTGAAAAATTCTTCACCAACTCCTCCACAAAACACAAAGACACTAGAAGACAGATGTGATGTAATATCTGTTATTGGCCCAACATGGATTTTGCAGTTGCTCAAGTTACCTGTTGTCAAATACAGTGCTTAAATATTTATTCATGTCTAGAAAGGGAAGTACATCATTTATTTCCAATTATGCTTCACCAATTCTTACCACTATTCAAATCTCCCTCATCACAAAACTAGAATTATGTTATAAGAAGGTAGCTAGATTTGTAACCAATCTGTCATATAAACGTCACCACTGCTGTACTCTGAAAACATTAAACTGGGTTGAGTCGCCCAATCACCTCTAAAAAACTCAACTTCTACTTGCCCAAAAAATGATATATAATCCTTTCCACTGTCCACCATCAGTAACATTTTCAAACAGTACCTTACTAAGCATCCATTTTGCTCATCTGAGAAACAGCTTCTTGAAAAAACATAAGACATAGTTTACGTTCCAGCATAATAGCCAAAATCTGAAACAAGATTCCTATTAACATCAGATCATCATCTGTAAGTCCTGTTTTAAGCATACCCTAAAAGAATACCTTCTCGGTTCCAGGCTTTGTACTTACCTTTCTTTAGGGTGAACTGATTTTTATTTTTCTCTGCTTATATTCTTTTCTTATAAACTCCCTTTCTTCACATTTTTCTTCTGTACTCCTTTCACCTTGCAATCTACTACACACCTAGTCTCTCTCTCTCTCTCTTATTGGTCTTAAAGCTTACCGTTATTTCTCTATTTCTTTCTGTATCATCATCTTTAAATCTTTTTTTACCCTCTTCTTCACCATCTACCTTTGATCTTTCTTAGACTATAATATTCTACTTACTGTCAAGTTCTGGTTTTGCATCTCCTGTATATTATTACTTGTTTGTTCACCATAACAATCAAATATACTTTGATAATCTAATATATATATATATATATATATATATATATATATGGATCACCTTTAAAATCCTGAAAGCTCAAAATCCTGAATCTCAAAATCCCGAACACAAAATCCTGAAAGCTCAAAATCCTGAAAACACAAAATCCTGAAACTCAAAATCCTGAAAACACAAAATAGACATACTGACGTCATTGTGGCTTTGCTATTGTTAGCCGTGTGGTGTTAGGTCATGCGTTGGGTTCAGGTAAGTGTGCGGTTGGTTTTATGTTAGGGTTAGGGGTGGTTTAAGTGAGTTAGGGTTAGGGTGCAGGTTAGGCATGTATGCAATAGTGACAAAAATTAGGGTTAGGGGCGGTTTAAGTGAGTTAGGGTTAGGCGGGTCAGGTGAGTGTGCGATAGTGACGGACCTTAGGGTTAGGGTTAGGGTTAAGGTCAGTCGGTAGATATTAGTGTCTTTGTATTGGCATATTAGCATTATTTGTGTTTTCAGGATTTTGAGTTTCAGGATTTTGTGTTTTCAGTATTTTAAAGGTGATCCATATATATATATATATATATGTGTGTGTGTGTGTGTGTGTGTGTGTGTGTGTGTGTGTGTGTGTGTGTGTGTGTGTGTGTGTGTGTGTGTGTGTGTGTGTGTGTGTGTGTGTGTGTGTGTGTGTGTGTGTGTGTGTGTGTGTGTATGTTTTTTGCCTGTCTCTGATGTAGTCATGCTTTCTTTCTTCAGTTGATCTTTTTGTATAATTTACTGTAACTTCTCTTACTACCTGTATGTTTCTAAGTATATATATATATATATATATATATATATATATATATATATATATACAGACAAATGAAAAACTCACAATACAAGCCTACCTAATGTTGTGAAGGCACCATTGCATGGTTGGTGGGGGGTTGCATAATATTACCTGTGGTGCAGTGGAAAGGTGGTCAACCTGCTTCTGACTCTTCCTCATTATTATGTTCAGCACTTGCACTCACTTTATTATACTACTGTTAGGGTTGTTTTGTGTATCAGTAATCTTTTTGTCTCTTATAACAAGCAGCAGGAAGTATTTTTTGATCAGAAGACCACCAATTCAAACACATTCTAGAAGGACTTGAGGACTGGCATGGAAAGATGACTCAGTACTCAGTCAGTACAAACTGCATTCTCAGAGTCTCAAAATGCATCACATACTTTAAACTCTTTATGGCTTTGTGAACTGTCTGCATACTGTCCTGTGCAGAAAATTTGCTTCATTTTGAATAATTTCTTCAGTAAAGGACAATGTGTGCAGACGTTGTTTTCAGCTTCTTGTATATTATGTTCCCTCTGCAGTATCCTTTAAAGCCAAATAGTTGTTGCGGCGGATTTAATTAGGTAATGAATTCTTTCGGTAGTAAATGATTAAAGAAGTACTTTGCATCCCTCAGTTGGAACCCTGCCTTCTGTATAAAGGACTGGATGCTGGTGCTGCAGAAAACATTTCCTAAGTACTCAATATAGCATGCCACTGTGAAAGGGGATTGTAATCACTGGTTGCAGAGAATTCCAGCTGGTGGAGGGTGTGACTGTTACTATATAGTCTTTAGTGTAGGTTACCTGAGCAGTGAACTGGGATTACACTGGGTTTGTCCTGGTGTCATCAGTGATCCAAATCAGACAATAGTGCTTCCAGGCATTATCTGACCACAGAAAACATCCATTTTGCAGGCAAGGAAGCAAACTCTTTTTAAAGCACTGCGCACTAAAAATCAAGCTATGTAGCTGCGCAAAGCAAAACATTACATTACATCCTGGCCAGTTTTCAGGATGCATGCTTTAATAAGGGCAGCATAAATACTGCACTGTGGCTCTCTGATTAAAATGTACTCCTCACAGCTAGACAGTATTCAGTCCTGGACTTTTATTACTGTTTCTGTGTAATTTGCATTTCTGTCCTAATGTCTGCAAAGGTGTATTTAGGTATTCCAGCATACTTCCTTCTCCATAAAATATTTGATTTGATTGGCTACTTTGTTCACATGCTTTCCATTTACCCCTGCCCCTGTGACTCAGGCCATAGCTGAAAATGGTCAGTGAAGGATAGATTATTTAGTTAAAAAAAATTCATATCAATTGATATCGAAGGAATTATTTACTGTCTGAAAGTGCTACCTCAGAAACTGTCAGCATTTATAGTTGGAACTATAATGGAATTGTACTATGGACATTTCAGGGTGACTGAAAAGAGATGAGATGTACAAGGTATATCAGGATCTGCTACACTTAACCTTGCTGTCTGCTTTAATTGCAACAATTACTGCTACTACTGTTATGCATTTGTCAATTGTCAGACATAGACAGCTGTTGGACTGCATAGCAAATAGTCATTCTGGTACTGAGTGGCAGACTTAGGACTGAAGAATCAGCTAAAAGGCACTAACAGATATTTTTGTGCTGTATATACAAAATGTGTTGCCTGGCACACAATGTTCCATCAGCCAGTCTTGAATGGATTCTTGTAGGCCTACTTAAGGCCTGGAGTTGCTTGCTACCGGATTGTTCTGAAGACAGTGACTCATGTTCTGAATGACATCAATGTCTTTTGATAATCACTGACTGTCTTACAAGCCTGGTGATTAAGCAGTATATGAGTCATCAGGAGGGTGTTTTAGTGACAGTAGAAATAACTTTAAGAAATCAGAAGCATTATCCAGTACAGATATATATAGTTATTAGATTCTGATTCAGGACCACTTTTTAAAAGCTGCTTTATTCTTTTTTTTTCCACCAAATAAACTGAAATATTATCAAGTATTGTACTTTAGAGACTCTACAAAGATAGCAGTATAGAGTTACTATAGATGGTGAAAGGCTAATAGATGTTTGAGTTATTATTATTATTATTTTTTTTTTGATGTGCCAGAGAGAATAGACTGAATATTTTCAGCACTTTCTATGTATAATCCATGGGATGCAACTAAGCAAATAAGGGTAACCAGTAAAAAGATAGATCTGAAAGTTACAATCTAAACAAGCATGGGCCTAGGATAGAGCCCTGTGGGACAACCTGACAGTAACCTTGAATTTCACCTGTCCAGTTGTTGTATACTTGCCATGTCAAATTTGTAAGCCATGCAGCTTTTCATGTTATCAAGAAAACATCAATACCCCATTGTTCTAATTTATTGATAACTATTGTGTGTATGACCCTGTCAAATGGTGAAGTTAAATCTCTCTAAATCACAGCACAATTTTTCATTCTGTTATTATATTGATATAGAATCTCATGTTATAGTTAGTAATAGATCTACTTTCAGCATATGCATGCTGATATATGGTTTCGAGTCACAACACTTCCATTTCTGACAATAACTTATCCAACATTACATTCTCTATTATTCTTCAGAAAGTAAAGTTAAGGGTAAATATGACTCTGAGTTTTTCCTATTCTCATTTAACTTATACACAGGATTCCCAAGTGTATGTCTCCAATCTTGAGGCATCTCCACATATCTATACGACTAAGTAAATAATAAATATAATGGTACTGTAAGTTCATGCTGAATTGTTCTCAGGTTATTATTACTAATTTCATCTTCTCCCTGTGCTTTCTTTGGTTCCAGTTTATGCAGTTCTTTTTCAATATAATCTAATTTGATTTCAGCATCTGAGGTTACCTGGATGTTTCTCAGACAATGTATCACCCCCTTTGTGGAGCCAAACTGTTTTGCAGAAGATTTTCTAAATATATCCATAATCTGTTGTGCCTGAGAATAACTTTTAGAATCTAGACGCAGTTTACCAATTTGTATGTCTTTACTCCTTCCACATCTTCTGCAGCTATAAAATGGTTCCTATTATCCTCAGTATCTTTATACACATTTTCTTCATTTTTTTATCTTATCTCAAACTATTTGTTTGTCCAGCTTTTTTATTTCAGTTTCCAAAGTTGAAATTCAACCTCTTTTCCATTTCTTATATTTTTTATCTCTCGCCTTAATGAAGTATCTTGTTCTTATGGAAATATATCGTCCTGATGTTAAACATTTTTTTTTTTTGCATTCAATTTCTCTTTCAAAACTTTCCACATTGCTTCTGCAGTTTTTTCCCTGAGCGTATTAATTTTCAGTTCATTGATTTAGATTTCAGTTTGGCAGAATTATCTAGCAACAAATTAACCTTTATAGCCTCACAATCACTGGATATCAGCAGTGGTAAAACTTGACATGAAGTAACAGTAATTTCTTTAAGGAACACAAACAATGTCTAGTAAGTTCTATTCCCTGGTATTCATTATTTTACAATCTGAAGCAAATTACTGTTCCTGAGCATATGTTGTGAATAGTTTCCTTACTAATGTTGTTAAATCGATATTATTTCAATCCGTTTCTGGTAAATGTAAGTCCCCAGCCACTATTATTCTTCCCTCCTGTGTTTCATGCAAAAAATTTATGAATTCCTCAAGGTCATTAGCACTTGACATTGGTGGACTACACACTCCAGCAACTGTTACATTTTCCAGGGTTGTCTTTATTGTCACAGTTACACAGTCTACAGTATTGGTGTTATCATTAAACATGTAATTATCATAGGTCTTATAACTATATTTTATATATTTCATAACAACTCTACCTGACTTTTTATTAGTATGTCTGTTACAGTAAAAACATTTATACTCTGACAGAACTGGTTTCCAGTCATTGTTCTTTGACCATGTTTCACAAACAATAAAAACATCAGTGTTGTGGGAACTTAGCAAATTTTCCAATAAAAAAAACTTTATTATTAAAGTTCCTATCGTTAACAACTATCAGAGATGCATCAAATGATGCTATCTGTGAACTGTTAAATTTTTGACCTGGTTAAAATCCTGCCTAATGTTTGTCAAATATTGTAAAATATCTGTTGTAAAAATTATCTTCCCTGATCTTGAAAAGATGCATGCCATCTTGTCTGAACACACGTGTGCCCCAAATTAGGTTCAGATGTATTTTTAAAAACGAGATATGTATTTTTTCATGCAGGAATTTACCCCCAAAATTTTCATTCACTGTAACCAGACTCCCATTTCTATATGTGATTTGTGAAAAATATGTCCTAACATCTGTACAGGCTATGCTATCTAAGAGGGCTGTAAGTTCCCTACTAACAGAGAATGCTTGCAAATGAGATCATTTGTACCGATGTGAAGAAAAGCAGATCCATACTTCTTTGCATTAAGGCATTCTAAGGCCTGTCTCACAGATTCTATTTTTGCTCCTGACAAGCATAACCCTATTCAACATTCATTATCTTCTCTGCAAATTAAGTATCAGTTCCTCTAATAATTTAATCTCCAATTGCAGGAAAATCATTCTGACTAGATCTGAAGAATTTTTGGGTCTATGTTCGGCTGCCGAATTTGAAAAACCGTGAAATGGGAAACACCAAATGGAAAAGAGCGAACAGAACAATCAGTGAACTAAAGCAGCATAAAAAAAATTACATTGAATGACCATAGTTGGCCACCAACTAGGAAGTAATTTGATATGTAAGGTAAGTGAAGGGAAACCTTTTAAATTTTTCCCTTTCCCCACTGTAGGGCACTCTCAGAGTTGATATCTATAGTTGAGGGGTGGGGGCTGGTGCGTTGTGTGTGTGATGTTTGCCAGCTATGGCCATTCAATGCCATTTTTTTATGATTTTTTTTTTAGTTCACTGATTGTCCCATTCATTGTTTACTTTTGATGTTTCACAGTTCGCTTTTTTTTAAATTCGGTAGCCGAACACAGACCCAGAATTTTCAACATCTAATTCAGAAATATCTGAAAACCCCACTGTTTTCACTGTTTATTACATTTGCAAGCATTCATTTCTCATTTAGCTGACTTTGTACATCTACAGCTTGACCCATGTTGTCAACGTCTCTCTTTCTCCTCTTTTTTCTTATAGTAATGTTATTCAATCTTTCCACATTTGATTTTGAGTTCCTCCTTTTCACCTGCCCCTTGTTCTTTTTTCTATCTTGTCTTTTGGAAAAATGATAGGCTGGATTCACGAAACCTCCATGTAAGACAATATGTCTTACTCGGAGGCTGCAGTTGAATGGTATGATGTCAGCATGCCATGCATATTCATGAGGGCATGCTGAATCATACCCTAGTCTAAAACAGCCCATTTAGGGAAGTAGGGGGCGTGTCTGATTGCCGAGTACAGCAAAGGGACACGCCCCCAGAAGAGTCAGAGTCCTGAAAGTAAACACCCATGAGCAAGTCAGCTGAAATGTCAAGGAACACAGCACCACACATCCCCACAGACTAAACCCTACTGAAAATGTGTAAAATGTAAAAATAGCAGTTTCCTTTTTTTTTTATAATTTCCAAAATGTTTGCCCGCATTTGCGCTCGTTTGCACAGGTATGCCCTTCGCTCAGACACAGTTAGCAGACATTGAAAAGTATATAAGATCTACATATGCAAATTAAGCCAAGTAGCAATAGCGTAGCGGTAGAGACATCGACCAAAGAGGAGGTAGTCACGGTTCAAGCACCCACAATATCATTCTCCATTTTTATTTAAATAAGTATGAAACAGTCCCCTGACATATACAACTACAATTTAAGTAAAATGTAATGAAATGGCCCATGTATTTGTGAACAAAACCGATGTAATATATAAAAAAGGATCATAATTGCCCATAGCTGAGCAGCGCTTTAACAAGCTTAATATGAGTGCCCATAGCTGAGCAGCGCTTTATCAAGCTTAATATGAGTGCCCGTAGCTGAGCAGCATTTTAACAAGTTTAATATGAGTGCCCGTAGCTGAGCAGCACTTTAACAAGCTTAATCTGAGTGCCCGTAGCTGAGCACCGGTTTAACAAGCTTAATATGAGTGCCCGTAGCTGGGCAGCACTGTACCCAGCTTAATATGAGTGCTTACAGCCAAATAACGCATTACCCAGTGTAAACCGTTTGCGCGGAGCTGCGCAGTGCGCCAACCAGCTTACCGTCGGGCAATGTTGGGCAAGCTGTAGCAAATTCACCTTTACACAAACATACCTCCTAGCCTGTCTAGACAGTAGTAAAATAAAAAAGCAATGACAAGGATCGAACCCAGGATACTATGCACCACTGGCAAAGTACTGAACCACTAAGCCATGACAGTTGTATTTAGAAATACTGTATTACCATACATATAGGAATGAATGAAAATATAACCATGACAAAGCAGGTTTTCTGTAAGCAGAGAAATATCCAAAATGGCCAATCACAGATAAGTGCGGGAAAACTGGCATATATAAGCCCCATAGGTGGGAATACACACCATAACTGATTGTGGTACCCATTTGCAGTCAAGATGGCAGGTGCAGGAGAGGGAAATCACTTTAGAGCACAAAGGTGGGGCGTTGAGGAGTCAAAATATATGGTTCGGCTCCTAGTCCACCATCATGAAGGCCAACTCATGCAGGGCCAGGTTCAATGGGGAGCATACAAGGCAAAGGCATGGAACCTGTTGGCACATGATCTCACCAGTGCCACAGGCATTCCGAGGACTGGTGAACAGGTCCATTACCACCATGCGGACCTGAAGTGACGAAAGGAGGACCAACTGAACCGATGGATCCAGGAGGCCCGTCAAATGCCCAACGCCCCACTACTGAGTAAGTATCCATGTAATTAAGTATGTAAGAAATGCTATCCTAGCCTATAGTATGGATAGGTATGTTCCAATATTCCTTAATTTATATTACAGCTGCAGGTGTTCGTTCCACGAATCGGCAAGCCTATGCTGATAGGCTGGCAAGGTTGCACCACCAGGCAGGTTAGTAATTATTCTGCTGGTATTGTTATAGAATAGAAGTGAGACAGCCTGTAAAAGAGTTCAGTGTTGTAACCCAGTAATAAAGGTAAAATACGCCTAGAAGAAAGATTCTGCTAGAATTGTAAGATTAGATAAGTGATGCAGCCTGGAAAAGAGTATTGCAATCCAATAATAAAGATTAAACAAGTCTCAAATAGAGTTTCCACCTGTATTATAATATCAGATAACTGCTTCAGCCTGAAAATGAGTGTTGTAATCAATCAACAAAGGATAGACAAGTGTCGAATACATCCTTGTAAATTCTGCCATATGAAATAAGTGAGTCAGCTGGAAAGGATTGTTGTAACCCAGTAATAAATGTTAATAAATCCTAGAATTAAGTACCAACCCGAAATGTAAATATAAAATAAGTGAGAGAGTGTGAGAAAGACAGTTTGAAGCGACCAAGAAAGCTGTAATAAGTCTGGAATAAAGGTATACTGCATTCACTACATAATGAAATGAATGAGACAGCCACAACCAAAGAGTGAAATGTCTTTAATAAATTACAGAACCTGGACTGTGTCCGTCCCACAATTTGGATATGTTGCTGTACCCTTGCATTATGGAGATAGTATGGTTGTATGAAATGCTGAATATCCACAGTTGTCTAGACCCATATAAATCAAATGTAGCAGGATGCTTTACCTAAATACAGCCAGATATGAACATATATGAATAAAAATGGAATGTATATTAATGTAGCGGTAACATCCCCATCACCAACATTCCTAAGGTTACATACAGGAAACTGTACTAATACATGTAGGGGATATATATCTGCATCTACTAGGAATGTACAGTATATGTATAAGTAGTTTAAGTTGTTAATGTAATATTTCTCCACCCTAACCTATTCTCCCAAATGATGCCATTCCACACCAAACTGGGTATGTGTATTCACAATTAATTCCCATGGACATTTGTCCTATTGGTTTATACATATCTGCATGTACGTTGATGCATGTACCCTGTTCACATATCCAAACCTGATGGCCTGTTGCCACCAATGAACCCTGCATGCTGTTGGAATGTCCACTGTTGTTCTAAACATGCATGTGTTATGCTTGCTGCTCAATGTTCGGAATTCATGTGTGTTTGGTTAATGGGAATACTGATGCATGCTGTTACAACTAATTTTGAATGGTGGTGTTTGTTACTAACCCAAAATGCCATATAATACTGCTAAACATAGGACAACAGGGAAGGTGGGTTCCAGCGGACCCACCTCTCCCACCTCATCTGGCGAGTGCACCTGGCACCAGTGCCCAGGCCGGGACCTCCTCCTCCAGTGGCCCTGTGCCACCTTTGGGTGGAAGTGCTGCAGAGGATGGGGCTCGTCCCCTCTCTGCAAGCATGGCTGGAGGAGAGCCTCCACTCACCCTCCATAGGGTCTGGTCTGTGGTGCCTAGTGAGATCAGACGTTCCATGACTGATCCCCTATGCCAGCTTGAGGCGAGAGTGGTGCAACTCACGGGTGTGCCTGCCCATCCTATCCAGCCCCAGCACAGCCCCGGCCTGGGCTGTGAAGGCACAGTGGTAACTGCCCATGGGTGGGGATCTCAGTTCCACTGTTGCCATCTGTGGGCTCATGGGCTTGCGATATCCAAACATCCGTCCCCGTCAATTGTGTTTACCCCCCATATGTGTCATACTCTGCCCCTGTATGCATCTTGTTTGTCTTGACTGTTAACCTCCCCAAACTACCTCCCCAAATATACCTACTTCCTGTACCTCACATTCCACTCTCACCTGAAAAAAAAAAATAAAAAATGGCACTCTGTTCCCACAAAAAAATTACGCCCCATACATAGCTGCCCATTTCGCATACATGTCTGCTGGACATGTAAACTGATAATTACAATTGGCTGTACAACATATTTAGTTGTCCTCACCCCTCTCTCAGGGGTGGAAGGTGTCAAATCTCACTCTAAATTTCTAACATATGCACAGCTGTTGCTGGTAAGGAATTGGGCAGCTATGAGCCTTCCCTACATCTTTCCTGCACATCCCGAGCTTGTTTTCCTACTGTCCTACCCTCTTTGTGCCCCCTTTTTCACCACTGTGCTATTTCCCCATTTTCTTTTCTTTAAAAGAAATTAGCGTGGGTGTTAGCAGGAATAAGCACTTTTAAGCAGTAGTCAGCGGGTGTGCGCTTGTGTGCGCTTAGCTAAACGTAGATAAGTGTAGCTAAGCGTCGCACAAACCCGCGCAAACCCACTTACAACTGCTTAAAAGTGCCTTAGTCACTCTGTTTGACAAGGCCTGTAGTCTGCTCATCAGCAAAATAAAATACCCCTGTCAGTCTCGAACCCTGGACCTTGAAAACACGAGACTGCATGAATTACCACTGAGCCACAGCAGATATACAAGAACCTGGTACTGAAAGAAATATATCATGAAAAACAATGAGTGAATGTAAAGGGAAAATAGGAAGGCCATTACACAAAGTTTGTTCTGTGTATCTTTACTGGCAATTCTTATGGAGTTGCATTACATGAGTGTGATAAGAGAAACAGCCATGCTAGTAGATAATAATGTTACAGTAGCACCTTACAAACCCCACACAGTATCAGAGTAGGATAAACACTGCCATATGTGAATAGGTAAGAGGCCAGACCTCCCAACTGTGACTGATTTACAGGGATGTCCCTGATTTGCAAACACATGTTACCTGTGCCCCACTGACTCCCTGTGAAATGTACTAACAGTAGGCAGAAAGGTGGGGAATCCCACGTAATGGTAACTGTCAATAAGTTACAGTAGACACTACTTGCATGTCAGGAATGGTGTAGTAATACATATGCCCAAAATACCCCACAGTCACAACTGCAGAATATGTGAAATATATCACGGGTGTATCCCACTGATATGTACCTTTCCCTGAGGCTGGTCAAATATATACCTGAAAACATCTCAGGCCTGGAAGTGTCAGAAACACACAGGCATATCAGTCTGTCTCCTGTTACACACTCTGTGAATAGCTGTAGAATTACTTCCACAAGCATGCCCTTATGTAGGAGTACAACACAGAAATATCAAAGGATGTAGCCATCTAACATACTAATGACAGTATAGCAGTTCACAAGCACTGCATGTGCCTGGTAATCATAATTGTTAGTACAATATACGTAGTTGTCCTCACCCCTCTCTCGGGTGGAAGGTTTCAAATGTCACACCAAATGTCAAACATATGTACAGCTATTGCAGTTAATGAAATGTGCAGCTATGGACCTTCCCTACACCCAGCCTGCACATCCCTAGCTGGTGTCCCCAGTGACCTACTGCTTCCCGCTTACAACTGCTTAAAAGTGCCTTATTCACTCTGTATGACAAGGCCCTAGTACTGCTCAGCAGCAACATAAAATACCTTTATAAGTGTCAAACCCCAGACCTTGGGCTCACCAGACTGCATGAAGTTCCACCAAGCCACAGCAGACATATAAGAACTTAGTGCTGAAAGAAATATATCATGCATTACAAGGAGTGAATGTAAATGGAAAATAGGAAAGCCATAGCAACACATTCCAGTAAAGACAAATATCAGGCATTCAAGGAGTGAATGTAAAGGGAAAATAGAAAAGCCATAGCAACACATTGCAAGAACTACTGTTGTATGCCAGTAAATCCACAAATCCCACAGAAAAGTACATACTCCCATGTAAACAGTGTTAGCATTAGCAGGTGTGAGTTAACATAAACACTGAGAAGAGTGAACTGGAAGAAGCAACAGCCAGGTTTCAGTACAACATGCATTTCAGTGGCTACAACACAGCCTCAGATATGAGAGATATACCAGCCTTCTGACTGACACAACAGTGTCCACAGCAAACCAGCATGGTCCCCACCTTGCAAAACTGAAAGGCATACGCCTATCTAACCTATCATTTTATAGCAGTGTCCTGAAATCACAGTGAGAACTGCAATTACCACACAGCAGGCTGCATGCATTTACTAAATGCTGGCCACCAATTGGTGCAGAGGCCATCACATGCACATGTGCAGATGCCTACAAAAGCAGCCTGTACTGCCAATCCACATATCATTGCAGCAATGAGAGAGAGAGAGAGAGAGAGAGAGAGAAAAAAAACAAAGCAAGCAAGCCAGCCAGCCAGCAAGCCAAAAGAAAAAAGCTGTCAGAGACACCAATCCACAAAATACAGAAATACAACACATCAACAGGTACAACTGACAGAGGTGAGAAATACAAAGGTAATGTATGTAACAGATATGTATTTGCTGGCATCTGAATGATGTGTCTGAAAGGTAATCTACATACTGTGAACCCTCCATGTGTGTTAGCAGTCTGTATCTCTATGTATATGCAGATGTACATAGGGCGAGAGACATACTGCAACTGTTAGTGAAGGCTGGACATACATATGTAGTTGAAGGTTGCTATGTGCACATATCAATGTAGGTTGTAGTGTGTGGCATTGAAAACAGCATGCATTGCAGGTATATGTCATGTGGTGGTGAACGTCTGTGGGACTGAGCCAGTGAGGCCTGCTACAGCTATACGGCCTGAGGACAGCATAACGCATTCTGCACAACACTGTTCATTGTCATTACAGAATGGTATGTCTCACAACTGTTTCAGAAGTGATATTCCCACCATGAAAGGTGGCCAGTCTATGTGCCTAGATGTGCATGTATATGTACAGCAATGGATGTTTAGAAGTGTGTGTGTGTGTGTGTGTGTGTGTGTGTGTATATATATATATATATATATATATATATATATATATATAGTTTCATAGTTTCATAGTTTAGTACTAGGCTATTTGCCCTGGGGCATTTATAAGCCTAGCCATAGATGATGATCGCCACCCCATGTAATGGTACAAAAGTGTACAGAATAGATTTAGAATACTGTGCCTCTGTCTAGTAGTGACACAGTGACGACCCCTTACATAATAGAATTAGTTTACTGTGCCTCTGTCTAGTAGTGACACAGAGATGACCCCGGGTAAACCTATGATCTCCCATCCACTCGCCAAGATTTCTCTTGAAGAGAGTCAGTGAGGGGCTCTGCCTAACATGAACTGGGATTCTGTTCCAGAGTATGGGAAGCCTCTGAGTTATGAATCTGTCCCTCCAGCATGTCCTATTCATATTTGTGCTGAGGTTTAAATCTTTAGCTCTCGTGGTTCTGATGGATTTGGATTTTGTGAGGTGGAGCATGTCCATCAATTCCTGATTGGACATGGCCTTACGCCAGGCACAGATCACCTGAGCAGGCGGTATGCTACTGAATAGAGCTGGAGTTTCTTTAGTCTGGCAGCATATGACATATGCTGGAGACCCTTGATCCTCTTGGTGAGGTACTTTTGGGGTCTCTCCAGCTGTTGCAAGTGCCGGTGAGGTACATACCAAATGGGGCATTGTACTCAATCATGGGCCTGATAAGGGAGGAGTATAGGGTACAATGACCTCCGTTGATCTGGATGTGAATCCCTTCATGATAAGGTGGGCAAGGTAGAAAGTCTTTCTAACCACTTTGGCAACTTGGGTGTCAAATGAGAGGTCACTATCGACTTGGGTCCCCAGGTCTCTGATTACTTTTTCCGCACTCAGTGGGTTACTGTCTATGTGATAATTTGTGGGTACTTTGTTTTTCCCAAAGGGGATGACTATACATTTTTGGCATTTAGTTTAAGGCCATGACTCGCACCAGTTGTCCATTTCAGTGAGGCCTTTCTGTAGGATGTATGTGTCAGCTGGTGTATTGACTATGGCCTAGTTTGCAGTCAGCTGGGAACTTTGTCCGCCACAACCCTCCCATGTTTGCTTTCACATCTGAGAAATAAATGGCCAACAAGAGGGGTCCCAGGACAGAGCCCTGTGGGACACCACTTGTGATTGGCTTTGAGTCTGACATGGCTCCAGCGATTTTGACTTTATGGGTTCTATCCTTTAGCCAGTTTGCAACCCATCTTGTGACATATGGATTTACATTTAAGCTGTTGAGCTTGTCTATGATGCCTGAGTGGGGTATTGTGTCGAAGGCTTTAGCCAAGTCCAGGTAGGCTGTATGGACTGCTTTGCCCTCATCAATGGCTCTAGTGACTGTTTCGAAAAAGTCAACCAAGTTCAAAAGTCAGGATCTACCCTTTACAAAGCCAAACTGGGTGGGATCAAGTGTCTGTAGGTCCCCAATGTCTCTGTTTATGAGTTCCATAATGATTCTTTCCATAGCTTTGCAGACCAGGCTGGTTAAGCTTATGGGGTGCTAGTTACCAGGGTCTGTAGAGGTGCCTCCTTTGTGGAGTGGGACCACTGTTGCGGTACGCCAGTGTTCAGGTACATATCCTGTAGTAAGGCTAAGGTTAAATAGCATTTTTATGTGCGGGTTTAGCTCCTCTTGGAGTTCACATTAGCACACAACCCGGGATACCGTCAGGTCCCATTGATGCTGTGTTTTTAGCTTTGCTGAGGGCGGCTCTCACCTGGACATCTGAGATGACAGGGAGGTTACATTCAGCTGGGATAAGTATTTCTTCTTTTGGGGGTGAGGGAGGGGAGAAATTTGCACTGAACCTGTCTGCCAGAATGTTGGCAATATCTGTGGGTTCAGTGTATTTTTTTCATTGTGAACTAACTCTGAGCATATCTGAGGGTTTCCGCCCATGTTTCTAACATAGCTGAAGAAGGCCTTGTGGTTATCTTTAGTGTCCATAGCAATTTTTATCTCAAAGTTGTCCTTGGATGTTTTTATGAGAGAACGTAGCTTTTTACTAGTGCTGATCAGAGATGCGTTCTCTTTATGGGATTTTGCTCTGTCGTGCAGTAGCTTCCTTCTTTTGTTATACAATTTGTTTATGGCTGGGGTCCACCAGACAGGACGCCTGCCCTTGGTGGAGAGGGTCTTGGTTTTATTTGGGATTGGTGATCCATGCATTCTTGGAGATGTTCGTAGAAAGCATTTGTGAAGGATTCAGCATTGTGGGATGTGGTTTGTGCATTGTATCCCAAACAGTGTGCTGAGTGCTGGTGTATACTAGTTTGTTGTATGGAGTGTGGCAGGCACTGTCAGACAGTTGTGGGCTGAGCACTGATATGTGGTATTGAACATGTGTATCCCCTGATAGACAGACAGATGCTATATATGGCAGTTAAGTGATATCAGTACATTAGAATATTAAGTGTGCCACATGACTTGCTCACATATTTTTCTTTTCCTTCCAGGGTGATGGTGCATCAGCGTAACCCACCTTATACAGCAGTAGAGGATCAGGAGATCCACCAGAGCCTGGTGCAGAATTTCTCTGTGCTGTTTTCCAGGACCAGCCAGAACCAGCATGAGAGGGCTGCACTGTGGCAAGATCTTGTCTGTCGGGTAAATGACATAGGCATGCATAACCGGACATATGAGGAGGTACGCCATCACTGCAGTGATTTAATTAGACATGTCCGGCAGCGTGCGTCTGATATCCACAGACAACAGCTTGCCACAGGTGGTGGGCTACCTATCCACCCCCCCCTCACCAGTGTGGAGGAGCACCTCCTAAGTGTTGTGGCTCCAGGCCAACAACAACAACATCCACATACATGTGTCATCATGGAGGCCGGAGCCACCCAGCATGTTGAAATGGAGTGTGCAGGTAACATGCCATATCTGTAGTTGACTGTTCTCTGTACTGGTAGTTTATGCATGTGTGAGATGTGTACTGTGTGTGTAGCTGTTAACCTGTCGATTCTTCTGCAAGATTGATATTCTGAGTATAATCTGTATACCTGTGAAAGCCAACTGTTGTACTAATGTACTTTATCATACTCACAGTATCAATGGCACAGTTGTGGCCACTGGCAATCACTCTCATATTTTTGCAGGTCCCTCTGGAGTGACAGCAAAGCAGCCAATCCATGCTGGTGAGTGTGTAATAACAATACTATTGCTAATGACATGTGCATGTCATATGGAGGTGTAGTGTGTGCACATGTAACACACCTATGCATAATGCATGCTGTGCATATTTGCTATGAGACTATGCATATCCCATTATTCTCAGTAGCTGCCTCACTCACATGCAATACACAGAGCATGACACACGTGTGGCAACACAGTACTGGACATTGGATAGGCATACCTGATACACATGCACACAACACACACATGTTTGGCATAGACACTACACCTTAGCCTGCTACACATGTCCAATTATGACACCTGCTGTATGCCCACCCTTCAGTATCCCACTTATCATCTACGCAGCACACATAATATACCTGAGGGGTAGAGGCCTATCATGTCTTTGTGCAACAGTCTTGAACAAATAATATATTCATGTTAGGCAATGCTCACTATTTCCCACCTTACACACCCATGTAACAAGTGGCTGTGTAATTGTGGATGTAGTCATGTTATTGCACTTCAGGTACAGCATGCTAGCTGCCTGTCTGGCACACATTATTATTGTTGACTGACCACAAGAAGCATGTTGATCATGGCTCACGTTACTACACCACATACAGTTCCACTGACCACAAAAGTACACATAGCAGTTATTGCATAGCACCATCATGTGTTGTGTGTGTGTGTGCAAATATATGCACCCACAGCTTGTAACACTTGCACAACATTGTTCTGTCCTTGTACACATTGTGTCCCAGGGTGGAGACAATCACTGAACAACTACACACAAGCATCAAGTACGATACTGTTATTAACAAGGGCTGTCTACACTTCCACTGCATGTTCCTGTGCAACACATAATCTGCATGCTGACACATGTGCATTGATGTTTTTCCTTGTGATACTGTCACCCACCCTCAAACAGTATTGTGTATGTGTTGGATTGCAGGTGTGTCTGTGTTTGTATCTGCTGTACTGAGGAGTGTGCTTGTGTGCTTGTGTGCCTGTGTGCTTGTGTGCCTGTGTGGCTGTGTGCCTGTGTGCTTGTGTGCCTGTGTGCTTGTGTGCCTGTGTGCATGTGTGCTAACATCATGTACACATTTGTAAACTGTGTTTCCTATCTTCCTCTCACAGGTTCTGATGTTGCTCTGGTGGAGTGCAGCAGGAAACCTGAAGCCACTGATGGGGATAGTGATAATGATGATACATGTGTAATGGCACAAGGAGGTGTGACAGGGTCTGTCGTTGGTCAGCCAATCGACACTACACAGCAGTCAACCCCATCAATGCACACAGTCATCCTGCCAATACATCCATTGTCACCAATGTCCTTAGCTGAGGGACAGCATACAGTGGGCATTGTCCAGGGTAGTGTGGTATCATTGGCACATGCATCGCCTCACAGCAGCCATGGCAAGATTCCTGACATGGTACCACACAGGCAAAGGTCCAGGGGTTCTCGTGGGAGCATCCGTGGTCATACTGCCTTGTCAGATGTGCCCACAGAGGTCTTTCAACCTCAGCTATGTTCCAGGCTGTAATGCAGGCACGTATGGAATGGTACACCAGACAGGGTCTGAGGGAGCTTAGAGCACATTGCACTGCTATGAATGACACTATGCATGACAATGCGGCTGCCATCTGTAATATCAGCGAGGTCATTGATAGACGTTGGGGGGACACATTAGATCTCTTCCACAACTACATGTCCAGGAGCCAGGACAGTGCAGGACGGTTGAGGCGTCGGGTGGACGTATGCCAGCAACATCATCAGCTGGCAGTTGTCGCAAATGAAAACAAACCCGCCGCCGCTCCCATACTGCCAGTACCAGCCCCAGCAATGCTGGGTCTGTGCTGTCATTAGACCGTCCCAGAAGACCACGTGCACGTGGCTCTGGACAGTCCCAGCAGGGACATGTGTCCAGTCAACAACCCACTACCTCTGATGACAGTACCCAGTCTGGCTCAGTACCTGATACTGTCCGTAGCACCCCTGCCAGGCACAGGTACCATGTCCGTGGCCAGAGACAGTGATCTGTATGACCTGGCAGGTACAGTCTGTGGCTGTCCACAAACACCCGTATATGGCAGCCACGTGGTGGAACTGTGTGCATGCATACACACACACACAATGCTAACACCTAGGGCTAACACATACACACACACATCGCATCAACATTGCTCCATGTTGTACTGTTGTCCCTCACTAACACACACACACATACATGTCAATTGGATGTGTCAATGGCAGACTCTGGCAAACCAAGTACACACCCTGTACATATGATGAAACTGTGCCACCTCCTGCCATCTGTAACATTGATGCAGGAACAGGATAGCATGGTGCTGATGCACAGGGTGACTACATAGCACTGTAGTAATATTATCATGTTGTTAACAGTACAGTGTAATGATATTGTTGTGGGTATATCCGAGCATGCATGATGCATTAACACTATGATTGTCATTGTACTTTTGTATACACCAGTGTTAATTCCCAAAGTGTACTGTCTGCACATGTGCCACATGGCTGTTGTGTGTACCTGTGCCTGCATGTGTTGGGGTGTGGACAGTACATGTGTGATGTTTGCAGCACAGAGTTGCAGGTGCACATTTGTGAACATGGTTAGCATGGAACATGACATGGTTTGACAGTATGCTGTGGGTGATACAGTTTCCAAATGTCAATGGTCTACATTCTGGTAGTATACACAGCCTACATAGCCTGACATTCAGTGGTCATTACATGGTGTCTCCTCAACTAATACACAGATGTAGGAACCCGGTGTCAGTGATATCCCTGCAGTACTACACTATACCAGTAGCCATTCTTACTGAGCCCCACACATCCCTGGGGACAATACTCTTTGGCATATAGCAGTATCACGTACATGCCAACACACTATGGATATGTCCATCCACGACTGCAAATGCATACAGTGGCCTACAATGCATTCTACACATGACACACCTAACCACCACAAGGGTATCATACAGACAGATACCTGTTGTCCAAGCCATGCTGTATTGCTGTAATGCAACTGTAACATTGTCATTGGCATGTACTTAACATAGTATTCCAACAGTACCATGTAGGTGGTAGCACCCATCATGCAGAACGGGTAATGGTGTGTACATGTGGACAAGTGTTATCTTGTCTTTCCTGTGATATTCACATTTCCAAAGGTATTCTGCAGTCCCTCGGTGTATCACCTAAGCAAGAGGGTATCTGTATGCATATTGGCAACAGTTGCCATACACCTACACTGGATGTCCATCACTCACAGACTTTGCTGTGTTTTAACATGTCTGACATATACTCCAGACATGAACCCTCACCCACATTAATCTATCAAAACTTTCATGGGTGTGTGTCACATAGTTGGCCTAGGACACAGATCACTGCAGTAGCCTGCATTGTCACCAACATACATGTATGGCCTAAGGTCTGGGAAGCTGTGGCACATGCTGGCAAAGCTAACAACTGTATTCATATGAGGCAGGCTTCACACATAGGAACTATTAAAGGTCACAGGTACATATCTGCATGTGGCACACACATACTTGATGTGTGCATTGAAATTACTGTTATAATAATATGTCATACAATAATAAAAGCAAAACACAACACATTGACAAACTGCGTGACAAACACACACATGGCATTTGTAGGCTTCAAACCCCTACCTAACTATGCTATGATACTTGAGAGAGATGCATTAGCGCAGCATGCTATTTGCATTACTGGATGATTTCCCTTCTCCTGCTGTATTTATAGGGTGCTGACATCATCAGTCTTTCCAAAGAGGAATGTACATCTTTTAGTGTGTTATCCCAGTCTTCAAAAAGGCCATTCCTTTCGCAGAGAATTGCATACATACACACCCCCCGTATTGGACCTGATCATCACCAACATGGGGACTCTATGTTCCACACCAGAGGTAGAACCCTCATTGTTAAGATCAGACCATAAACAACGTTCCCTGGACATCCATATCCCATCCCCACCCCCAGCCAAGGAAATCACTGTAATGAATTTCTCAAAAGCAGACTTTGCACTTGTGAAGACTGGGGTGGAATACTTCAAAGGCCCTGTGCTGGGGGATAATACAGCCCAATCTGCAGAATCCTTTACAAACGCATTCTATGAGCACCTGCAGGTATGCATTGATCATGCTATCCCAAATAAAACCATGACTCCTCCAAAACAGGACACCTGTCTGGTTGACCACGGCCATATATAAGCTGTACAATAGAAGGAGGAAGCTACTACATAACAAAGCATTATCCCACAGAGAGAGGACATCTCTGAACAGTATTGGCAAGACACTTCAATCCCTCACATAATCATCACTTGCAAGTTTTGACAGTGAAATTGACCAGACACTATAGATAATCACAAGGCCTTCTTCAGTTATGTCAGGAATATGTGTGGAAACACCCAGATATGCTCTGAATTGTTGCATAACAGCACAAAATATGCCAAACCTATGGACATAGCCTACACCCTGGCAGGCAGAGTCTGCACAAACGTCCCCCCTTACCCCCCAAGGGTACAGATGCCCATCCCAAATGAATGTAACCTCCCTGACATCACAGATGTACAGGTGAAAGGTGTCCTCTCCACAGCAAATAACACAGCATATGTATGGGACTGGACGGTGTCCCAGGCTGTGTTCTACATGAGCTCTGAGTAGAACTGAACACTCACATTAAGTCACTGTTCCAACTTAGCCTTACTACAAGATATGTACCCTGAGAATGGCATACACATACAGTGCTCCCACTCCACAAAGGTGGTGCCACAACGGACCACAGGAACTATCACCCCATAAGCCTGACTAGTGTGGTAGAAACAGCTATGGAGCGTATTATCATGGAAGTCATAATCAAAAACATTGTGAGCCTCCAGACAGTGGATCATACACAATTCAGCTTAGTTAAGGGCAGATCTTGCCTCTTACACATAGTTCATATCTTTGAAACGGTTACTGAAGCCATGGATGAGGGCAAGGTAGTTCACACAGTCTACCTGTACCTTGCAGAAGCCTGCAACACAATACCTCACTCAGGCATCATACATATGCTTACCAGCTTAAATATCAACCCCTATATCACTAGATTTGCTGCTATCTGCCTCAGGGATGGAACCCACATGGTCAGAATTGCAGGTGCCATGTCCAACTCCAGACCAGTTACAACTGGTGTCTCACTGGGCTCAGTTGTGGGACCTGTCCTGTTTGGTATGTACTTCTCTGAGATTCAGACTAACACAGGGGGATTATGTCTAACAAACGTCACAGATGACTGCTAACCGGGGGCCATAAGTGACACTGCAGCTGACACATGCTTCCTCCATAAGGGTCTCACAGAAATGGATGCTTGTTGCCAGAGCCATGGCCCCGTGCTAAATGCTAAGACATGCATAATCATCCCCTTTGGGGAAAACAAGGTGCACACAAATTAACACATAAGTGGTAATCCATTAAGTACAGAAGATGTATTTACAGATTTGAGGACCAACATAGATCGTAACCTCTCCTTTGCTAATCACATTGACAGAGTCATTGCAAAGACCTTTATATAGCCCTTCTTATCACACGGGGGTTTGCATGTAGATCATGGGAGGTCATTGTGGCCCTCTACTAGTCACTCATCAGGCCCATGTTTGACTACAATGCCCCTTTTGGGGTGTACCTTACCCAACACCTGCAGCAACTACAGTGACCACAACAGTACCTCCCCAAGAGGATCATGGGCTACACACAGATGTCCTATGCAGCTCAACTAAAGGATCTCCAGCTCTACTCAGTTGCTTAACACCTACTCAGAGGTAATCTATGCCTGACGTACAAAGCCATGTCAAACCCAGAAGTAATGGACATGCTCCACCTCATAACATCCAAGACCCTTAGAGCTACACACTCCAGGGACTTAAACCTCAGCAAAAAACTAAATGGGCCATGCTGCAGGCACAGATTCATTACCCAGAGGCTCCCCTCACTCTGGAATTGAATCCCAATTAGAGTTAGACATAGCCCCTCGCCAACCCTCTTCCAGGAAAATCCAACCGCATGGATGGGAACTTGCAAATTCACCCCTGGGATCTCCACTGTGTCCCTGCTTGACAGAGGCACAGCAAACTAGCCTTAAAGGGTGCCTTCTGTGACCTACTTTACAGAGGCACAGTAGGCTAGTCTACTGGGGAGGCGGATGCCAAATACACTCTGCCTAGGCTTATGAATTCCTAGGGCAGATAGCTTAGTATCGACCTCTGCACCTATGTTTATGTTCAGGATGCACAATATTTGTTGCTGATACTGTTTGCAGGTCTTTATTGCCGTAGCTTTCCCGGTTTCTATGAACAACTTGTGTATCTGCGTAACATGTTTGATCATGACAGGGTTCCAGTATATTAATATATGTGTCTATTGTCATTTAACTGTGTGCACAGGGTGGATTACTGGATCGTTGGAGGTTCCTGGCTTAACACATACAACTGCCAGATATGTGTGGCCGACTGCTATACTCAGACATGGCCTAAGTGTGTGAGCATGCCCAGTTCAGGTTTTCCATGGTTTGTTGCCTGACATATGTCTCATTTATCCAAGTGTGTGAGCATGCCCAGTGTGACCTTTCCATATGTTGTGATCTGAAGTCCACTACATTTGTGGTTGTGTGTGAACATGACCAATATTGACATTTATACTGTGCGTGTTGGAAGTCATGTTGTGTTCTTACTGCCAGACTCCTTTGTGTCATAACTCAACAGGGATTATGCTGCGCCTGCAGGGTTTCCATGAGATAGTTTGCAAAGACTTGTCAACATTCTTTCATACTGGCTGACCACTGTAATACTCTCATGGTGTAGTGGTCCAGTACTTTCACTATGTTGCACTGTATCATGGGTTTTAGTCCCATCACTGCTTTAAATGTTCATACTGAGCAGACCAGACTGGTTAAGGGCCAGTTGGGCAACTATGAGCATGTTGCATTTTGTTCAGCTATGGCCTACTTAAACCAGGCTTGTCCAGCTTTGCTGTGTATTCACCAACTTGGGTGGACATTGCCAAACATTACTCCACATTGACCACAGTTGTACTAGTTGGTGTGTGTGATTCTGTTCATAGGTTCATACTAGGCTATCTGCCCTAGGGCATTTATAATCCTAGCCAGAGTGTGTTTGGCTTTCAACACACATTTAAGTGGAGCTTGCCATGACATTTTTCAAGGTTAGTATACTGTGCCTCTGTGTAACAGTGACATAGAAGTGATACCCAGGGTAAACCTACAATCTCCCATCCACTCATCAAGATTCATCTTGAAGAGAGTCAATGAGGGACTCTGGCTAACCTAGAGTGGGAGTTTACTCAAGAGTGGAGGGAGCCTCTGGGTTATGAATCTGTCATTCCAGCATGTCCTATTTATTTCAGTCCTGAGGATCAGGTCTCTTGAGCGCATAGCTTGATGGGATTCAGATTTTCCGAGGTGCAGCATGTCCATTGATTCCAGATTGGACATGGCTTTATACATCAGGCACAGATTGCCTCTGGGCAGGCGGTATGCCACTGAGTGGAAATGCAGTTTCTTTAACCAGGCAGCAAAAGGCATCTGTTTGAGCCCTTTGATCCTCCTGGTGAGGTACTTTGTGGTCTTTCCAGCTGCTGCAGGTGTCTGATAAGGTACATCCCACAAGGTGCATTGTACTCAATTATGGGCCTGATGAGGGATGAGTACAGAGGCACGATGACCTCCCCTGATCTAGATGTGAATACCTTCATGATTAGGTGGGCTATATGAAATGTTTTTCTAAACACCCTGGCCACGTGGTTGTCGAATGAGAGATTGCTATCAACTTGGGTCCCCAGTTCCCTTATCAATTCTTCCATACTTAATGGGTTACCACCTATGTGGTAATTTGTGGGCACTTAGTTTTTGCCAAAGGGGATGACTATACACTTTTTTGCGTTTCGCTTGAGGACATGTCTCTGGCACCAGTTGTCTGTTTCTATAAGGCCCTTTTGTAGGATGCTTGTGTCAGCTGGAGGGTCAATTATGGTGCCCAGTTTGCAGTCATCTGCAAACTTGTTCAGCCACAGTCCTTCTGTGTTGGCCTGTACCTCCGAGAAATATAACCAAACAAGGGTGGTCCCAGGACTGAGCCTTGTGGGATGCTACTTGTAGCTGGTTTGGGGTCTGACATGGCTCCAGCATTTCTGACCATGTGGGTTCTGTCCTTGAGCCAGTTTGCAACCCATCTAGTGACATAGGGGTTTATAATGAAGTTGGTGAGCTTATCTATAATGACCAAGTGGGGTATTGAATGGAAGGTTTTTGTGAGGTCCAGGTAGGCTGTGTGGACCACCTTCCCCTCGTCAATAGCCTTGGTGGCTGTTTCAAATGACTCAACCAGGTTTAAGAGGCAGGACATGCCCTTAACAAAGCCAAACTGGGTAGGATCCAGTGTATGTAGGTCCCCAATATCTTTATTTCTGAGGTCCATGATGATCCTTTCCATAGCTTTGCAGACCAAGCTAGTCAGGCTTCTGGGGCGATAGTTTGCAGTATCCATTAAGGCACCACCTTTGTGGAGAGGGACCACTGTTGCTGTACACTGCTCTTTGGGTACATATCCTGTGGTAAGGCTGAGATTGAACAGTGGTTTTATGTTTGTGTTCAATTCTTCTTGGGGTTCATGTTGGACACAGCCCAGGACACCGTCTGATCCCATTGATGCTGTGTGTTTTGCTTTGTAGAGGCTGGTTGTTACCTGAGTATCTGAGATGTCAGGGGGGGCAGCACTCTGCTGGGATAGATATTTGCCCTTTTGGTGGGGAGGGGGGGAGGTTTGCACTGAACCTGTCAGCTAGGATGTTGGCAATGTCTGTGGGTTCGGTGTATTTTTTGTCATTTTGGACTAATTCTGAGCATATCTGGGAATTCCCACCCACATTCCTACCATAACTAAAGAAAGCCTTGTGATTATCCTTAGTGTCATGTGCAATTTTTATCTCAAAGATGGCCTTAGACGATTTTATGTGTGGCCGTAGTTTTTTAATAATACTGATCAGAGATGCCTTTCCTTTTTGGGATTTTGCTCTATCATATAGTAGCTTCCTCCTTGTATTGTATGGTTTGTTTATGGCTGGGGTTCACCAGACAGGATGCCTGCCTTTGGAGGATTGGGTCTTGGGTTTATTTGGGATTGCATGATCCATGCATTCCTGCAGGTGTTCATAGAACGCGTTTATAAAGGGTTCTGAGGTCTGGGCCATATTTTCCACAGGCACAGGGGCTGTGAAGGATTCCACCTCGGTTTGGAGGAGTGTGACATTTGCTTTATTGAAAATTTTTCACTGTGGGTTTCCGGCCATGGGCTGGGGTCGGGATGTGAATATCCAGTGAGATTACTCTATGGTCTGATCTTACCAGTGAGGGATACACTTCTGGTCTTGGGCATAGAGACCCCATGTTGGTGATGATCAGGTCCAGTATGTTTTCCCCTCTTGTGGGAGTGGTAGCAAGTTGTTCCATAGCATTTGAGTTTATAAATTCTAGGAACCTTTGGGCTATGGTGTTGGAGCTAGGGTAATGCTCCCAGTCTATGTTTGGGTAGTTGAAGTCACCCAATATAATGGTGTTTGGGGAGACCTTCATATTTTCATGTGTTCTCCAGTCGGCCAACTGGGGTTCCTGGGTTTAGTAGGGTGGTCTGTAGCAGGCTATGAACTGGAAGGTGGTTTTACCCACTGTTAGTTGCACATCGATAGTCTCTGATGCTTCATGCTGTGACACCAAACTGGGTGTGTGGGTATCTTTGACAAATATTGATACTCACCCTCCTTTTGTAGTTTGTTCCATGTTTTGTGGCTGTAAAGCATGGTATGAGGTGTAACCTGTTAGTGCTAGGGTGCTCTTGGGAGCCTTGAACCAGGTTTCTGTTACTGCACAGATATCAACATTCTCCATGCTGAGGAGAGTTTGGAGTGCGTGCATCTTGCGGTTTAGACTTCTGACATTGAGTAGCATTACTTCTAGTTTCTTATCCCTTGTGATACCTATGGAGGTGGGTTTGTCTTTTGAGCCTTACCTGAAAAAGGCACTACGGGGGTGACAAGAGCCTTTGGCAATATCCAAAAGGCCGCAGGTGACAGGTGAAAGCCATCCCTAGCAAAGCAAAATGGCTTGTCAAGCATGTCATCCCAGGCTGACAGGTATTGGATTCCCTTTCACTGACACCAATACTTAAGCCAATTGTTGTAATTGATCATCTTGTCTTCATATTGTGGTATCATGCTTGGTGAGGGTAGGATGATACTCAAGGTCATCAAGTTTGCATATACTACATGGTGGTAAATGCTGTTTAGCACTACCTTACATTGCTTAACACATGGCAATCATTACTCAGGTAGGGCTGCTGGGCTGTCTGTGTCGGATGCACATACTACACTCCCTGCACATGTTTGAAAGCAGGTTGTGTCAACTTAGGCATCCCTTTCACTATATGTGGGAGTCAGAGAGAGGTATCATTTCCAGGGTTCCTACTGAGCCAGTGTATGTGCTATGCGTTGCTTCTTTGCCAAGTCCAAGGCATACTGGGCATGCCTCCTTCTGCCTACTGGGGCAGGCTCAGGTTGTTCCTCCTCCGAGTCACGCTCTACCTGTGATGGCCTTGGCAATGTTGTGGGGCTGTTTGGCCCAGGCCTATGCTGGTCCTGCTGCAGCTGTTTTCGCAGAATCATATTATGTAGCATGGCACATACCATGACAATTTGGGTACATGTAGTTGTTGAGTATTGCAAGGCTCCACCAGATGTGTCCAGGCACCAGAACCGTGACTTGAGCAACCCAAACAGACACTCGATTACATTTCGTGTTTGTGCGTGTGCCTCATTATGGCATTCCTGTTCAGGTGTGTGTGCGTTTCTGATGGCTGTCATCAGCCACGGCTCCAGTGCATAGCCAGCATCCCCCACTAGGTGACCATGTGGGATGTCCCCATTGGCAAATGTCTGGTACAGCTGCATCAGATGCCAGATATGGGAATCATGGTAGCTTCCAGGGCAGCCAGCACACACATTCATTATTATGCCCTGGGCATCACACACGACCTGGCAGTTGATGGAGGGGAAGCCCTTGCGGTTAATGTAGGCCCTACCCCGCTCACCGGTTGGTGCTTTGATGCGTATATGCATGCAGTCTATTGCACCCACTACCTCAGGGTATTCTGCTATTTGCTGGAAGAGATGCATATTGCTGGCCAATACCTCACGGGAATTGGGGAAATATACATGATCACCGACATGTGCTGACATGGCATCCAGGAACTGGTGCAGTACCCTGGATGCTGATGCCTGTGATATCCCCATCATATCACCAGTTGGTCTCTGGAAGGTACCTGTTGCTAGTATTCTTAAGCCAACACATACCTCAATTTCCACTGGGATGGGTTCCCCTCTGTTGGTCTTCTGTGTGAGGCATGGCCTGCACAGCTCAACAATTTGCTGCAGTAGGTCTCTGTCCACTCTATAGCGCTCCACTATCTCTAGCTCATGTAACCCCTGGTAGGTGTCCCTGGCCCTGTACACTCTTCTCCATCTCCTCACTGTGAGTTGTCCGGCAGCATTTGCATTGTCACCACCCTCAGCATGTTGCATATGTCGCCTTATAACAGCAATGGCAGCCCCTAGCATTTTTTTGTCTGAGTGAAGCTTTGTCAGTTTTCACTTCTAGTAGCTTACTCCAGTGTTGCAGTGTCTCTTGAGAGAAACAAACTGCACTGTTGTTTGCAGAGTTTTAAGTGCTGGGCTGGGCTAGTTTTCTGCCTGTGTAATTGCCTGATTCCGATTGTTTGCACCTGCTAGCTCTACTAGTATTCCCTGGTAGCTTCCTACTATTTGTTGTGCTTCCTTTTTCCTTTCTGTTTCCTCAGGGGGGGAGCGACGCGCATACAAGCGCAAACACGCTCACAACAGCTCACACGCTCGCACACATGCTTAGATGGACTAATACTTGCTTATTCAGGTTAAAATGCACACACACACCTGTGCAAACACGCTTACAGGTCTGTAAACAGCCTTATACATGCTTAGTCCAGCTTAAAAGCGTGCACTCATGCTTCCACGCGCGCACTCTGTCTTACTCAAGTTTACAGGCACGCACACACGTGCATACTCGCTCAGCAAGAAACTTTGGTGTTATCCACAGTATACACCTTCCATTTCTTGGATTTCCCTGGCCTACCTGTTGACACACCTCTTTCCATGATGTATAACTGACAGCTAACACATGCCACTCTGCTCCAATGAGCTTCACTACTTTCATACATACCCCCCTTGTGATGTCACCTATCTCCTACTCTGTTACTCCCCATATCCTACTCCTACACTCCACTGACTGTGCTCATTTGCTATGTAAAAGTGTGATTCACTATCCTAACACTCATTTACATAGGATTGCCTACTAATGCTTGATTACATGTCTTAGACTGGGCTTCTCCCCTTAGCAACCCCTACTCGGTGGCCATGTTGTCTTCAGCTTGCTATTCCCTTACATTGTAATTTAACAATTTTCATAAGTTCCATGTTTGTGGCTTTTATTTTCTTATTTTATGGTTTTTATAGCACACCCCATTTGCGCGGTGCTGCGCTATGCTTAAACATCGGAAATCGCCGATAAAAAAAATTATTTTTATTTTAATTTTGCATCTGGGAACATTTCCAATGGCTGTATATTTGGCCACTGGCATGCTTCCTTAACCATATGCAACCTTTATTTGGAGCTGACAAGGCTCCATTGTGCTATTTGCAAAACGGTACTCAGCTGTCAACTGAGTACATTTCTACAACTAACACGGCTCCTACTCGGACAGGTTTGTGCTTCCTGGATTGCACATTTACCTCATTCGCATGCCTTTCGGCTGCAAGTGAGGTAATTTGCATATCCCAGTCCTGTCCGTGTAGGAGACGTTTTAGGAGCTCTCTTACACGCCCTTACAGGCTGTTCCTGGATCGCTTGTCAGACATGATGGCTGCATGGAGTCTTACTCTACTCGTACACTCCGTGCAAGCCATCGTGAATCTGGCCTGATGTATTTTTCTATAGACTGAATGTTTTTTTCACAGAAATATTTTATCATTTCCTGTATTCTGTGTGTTACATAACAAAGCGGTTTCCTTTTCAGTATGTATTCTCTTTGGTTTACAGACATTTATCAATTAATACAGGTAAGCAAATCATGCAACTTTTGACATGAGGAACACAGATCACCAGTGTTATCTGATACTACCTTTAAATATACATAGCATTTAGCATACTATACAAGATACTTGTGCTTTAGGAAATCGTTAATGGCAAACTCATTTAAGGAATCCATTTCAGCTGCAAATGAATCAAGAATTCTAATAGAGAACGATAATTAAAATCAGATAACACATATCTTTTTTTGGGGGGGGCATTACTCTTTTATGGCAACCTCCTGTGTCTAACAGATGTCTAGATGTATATGTGCTTTAGCAGTTTGACCTCTGGATGGTGTTTGCTATTCTGTAACTTGTGAGGTAGTACATCTAAAGATATCTTTCTTATGTAAGCCAGTGAAAGTAGATTTGAGTGAGAAATTGGACTGAATTTGGTCAAAGATTCAAGTATTAAAAATCTTAAATAAACATAATTATTTTTTTCTTTTAGTTACTGGGATCATCTGTTGAAAGAGTCATATGTCTGGAGCATAAGTCAGTCACACAAATGAAATGTGTTTGAGTGTTATTTTGACTTAAAACAAATGCTAAAAAATTTCATGCAATTCAGAATTCAGAAAACAAATGGTTTTGTGTGTAGTAAAGCCCTCCAAAATACAATAAAAACACACACACACACACACACACACACACACACACACACACACACACACACACACACACACACGCACACACTTTTTAATTTTTACTTTAATTTTTACTCTTGCTAAATAGCAAAGTAATGTAAAAAATGGTGGCTGTTTGCTTTTTTTTTTTTTTTTTTTTACTGTCTGAGCTTCAAAGTAGCTTAACATGCTGCAGCAAAGTGGTGGACTTGCTTTTCAGTGGGCATTACCTGTATATCAACATACTGCTAAAGAATGTTCATCACCAATCAGGGAGGATATTTGCAGGTTGCCCATTCTGTAGCTGACATGATGTTCAAATCCCCCTATGAAATTTCCCCATCATAAATGTATCCTATTGTTTTGTGCTACAAGGTTTTGTGGCATGTTTAACCTTCCCTGTCCCTCTCCCTCATTAGTCATGATCTGTTGCAAGCATTGCATAATGCCTGAGGTTCTCAATATATGTAAAAACTATTACATTAGCTTGTCATTTAGCTCAGTAGGTTAATGTTGGTGATATGACTACTAAATGTGCAGGGTTTAAAACCTTCTTTGTACCTGATTTTCACTTTCATTTATATTTTTTAACATGATTTCCCTTGTGTCTAGTGATATAGCGGTGGTGCAGAGGACACACATTTTTTGTGATAGTTACGAAGGTACAGGGATAGCATCCCTTATTGTGTCTTTTAAGGCACACTTCTTATCCCTCATGTTGAAGGGTTTTATTTATTTATTCTTTTATTGGCATTTGTTTATTAGAAAAGCCCAATGGGCCAAAGTAAGCCCATTTTCAGTGGAGGCCCGGGGAGAAAAGCTCCAGGTTATAATCAGACTTACATAAAAGTTTCCAAAAAAAGGGAAAATCAAGAAAATTACAGGAAGAAAAAAAATTACAAAAGTAATTTTCATGAAAATTATACAAAATAGATAATGGTGATAAGACGTGAAACTACCAGCAAAGTTAGAATGGTCAAAGTACAGACAATAATATCGAGACACAATACAAGCAAGAGAGAATGGTTAAATATTATACAGATTATGAATTCTAAGGTATGCATATAATACAAGGCATTACTTAGAATAAATAAACCAAAAAAGAAAAAGCCAGCACTCAGAGGCAAATGAAGTTTTATTCCTTTCCCTTCAGACCGGTTTCGGTAACAAACCTTCTTCAGTGATTAAAAAAAAGTAAAACATTCAACAAAGTATTCTAACCTGTATGCAGGAGGCAAACCCCCCTGCACCCCTCACACACCCTGCAACTTATATATGCCAACTCTGATATCGCACTACAGTGGAGTGAATGGCAAAGTTCCCATTTCGCACTGTACGGCAATCCCCATTCACTACTTTTGAGATTCCGCAATCTCGAGATTCTGGTCCTCAGGATTTAGAATCTCTGGATTGTGGAATTATATATATAACCACGCAAACACCAATGCATCTAATCCAGCATCAATAAAGGCTCTCCTCCGTATATTCAGTCACCAATACTTCCATGGTACAGGCAATAATCCACAGGTCCAAATAAAACCAGAATTTATTTAAATAAATAAACGACCACATACACAAACAGATTAAGTGCTTTCATCTCCTGCACGGAAACTTCATCAGAATCTGTTCAGACAATGTAAACTCATCATAAATACCTATGCAATTCATTGAATAATTGTTTCATTAATTAATTAACTAATTTCTTATTGGCTGGCCATTTAATTTCTGCAAATCTCAACTTTTGGTGATGCAGTATAAAACATGTTTGTAATTCCAACCATTTAAAACATTCATAAGTACAGGGATAAGACTCTTATAATAGGTTAAACAAGGAAAGTAAATATATGTGGAATTAACAAACAGTTGTGTGAGAATATACATTATTGTAAATCCTCCATTAAATATATATCAGTACAACTGTAACAGTAATGTTAAAACAGCAAGTAGCACACAAAATAAATTGTTAAATATAATAAATACATGAATAAATCAATCCCTATATTAAAACAACTATAAAACTTGTATTGGAATAATGTATAAAATATAAATATTACATTACATATAAAAAAAAAAATATATATATATATATATATATATATATATATATATATATATATATATAAAAGAACGTATAATGTAGAAAAGCCAGTATATGTTGTCCAGTCATAAAAAAATATAATCAGTGATGTATAACCATAAGAAATATTATAATATAAAAATTGTATGTAAAATTTATGAAATGTATAGACTGTATAAAAAATGTGTATATATATATATATATATATATATATATATATATATATTTATACTCAAGGTGGTAATAAAATAGAATCCCTATTGGTGCCGTTTAGGATCTTCTGCAAGAATCTTGAGGGCTGGGCTAATGGAAATGTGGTCATTTAAACCATAAATCCCACGTTTGGGTTACGAATTTTATATACATATATAGATAGATATACATATATATATATATATATATATATATATATATATATATATATATATATATATAAAAGGAAGGCATAAGAGGAGAAGTTTGTAAAAAAATGGAAGTAGAGAGGCAAGAGAGGGAATAGTAAGTGAGATGGACAGTAAAAGAAAGAAAAAATAGGAGACAAGGAAGAAGAATGAAGTAAAATGAAAGCAGAAGAGAGGAAAAGAAAAGGGAAAAGGGGGCTGGGACATTAAGGGAAAGCAAGAGGTGGAATTAAGTAACTAAAGTTCATTAGGAATTATCAACAAAACAAAATATTGTAGCAGGAGCTAGAATATAAACAGATATACAGTCAGTTATTAGATTAAGTAATGGCAGTGGAAGGAACTGAGCAGTTACATATCCAATTGGAGAGGAGATTATGCAGCGCAGTTTTGAAGTTGTGAGGATTTTGTTGTAAGCAGATAGAGGAAGTTAGATTATTCCACTTACACATGCATCCCCACAAATATACTCACACACACCTCCTAATACTGCCTCAACAACTTCACCACTTACTTCTACTGCGATGGCCATTTTCACTACCTTGACAAGTCAGGTGCCACTGGATTAATCTATGAAGCTGACTGATTCCTTAAATCACTAGGCTACACAGATGCATTACTGCAGGCAGTTTGGGAAAAAACACATGGCTAATTAGCATATGTCTCTCCTCTGGAATGCCTGTTCATCTTCATGCAAAAGCATCTTGAAAGGGCTGTCATTGAATTCCAGAAGGTAACCTTGATATGTACTCCTCATGGTAACCCTTATGTACTCAGCCCACACATGAGTATTATATTGATTCATAGGTAAATACTAGGATAACTGCCCTTAAGAGCCATTTTAAACCTAGCCAATAACCCAAGGTCAGATTCAAACCTTGTATATTGTCTCTATGAGATAAAGACCTTAACCCTTAAAAAATGAGACAGAGTGAATTACAATATTTATACAGAGAGAAAAAAATAATCCAAGTGAAATTACAGTGATCCTTTTTTCTACACAGCCACAGAGATATACAACTACTCACTGATGGAATGGGTATGTGACATATTGTTATGGGCAGTTGTGAACAACAAACAGCTATCTATTCTAAGAATACATCATCACTATGGTTACACATACATGTGTGGAAAAATATGCATCAGTGTCAATAAAAGTTGCCTACAACAAGCATTACTGTGGAATTGTTGCCACTTATCTAGACTAGTTTCCAAAGGATACCTCACAATGGTGGTTATTTATTTTTTTAACATTCGTTTACTGGGAAAGTCCAACTTGGAACAAAGCCAATTTTCAGTGGAGGCCCAGAGAGAAACATTCCAGACACGTCTTTGTAACATGGGAAGAAACCAGAGCACCCGAAGGAAACCCACACGAATGCAGGGAGGACATGCAGACTCCACACAGAAGGTACCCCAGCCAAGAATCAAACTGGAGAGCCTCTTGCTGTGTTGCAACACTGCATCACTGCACTATCTATCATCTGTTTCTATCATAATGTATAGGTAGCATGCATGCTATGTCTTCAGTCTCAACAAACATATGACAGGATCATTACAGTCTTGTATAGAGTGAACAGACACGTAAAAAGTTAAAAAGTGATACCGTGCAACTGATATGAAATAAAATAAGTGGCCATCTTGGTCTCAGGTGCTACACTATTTCTCCCACTGAGGTAAATCCAATTTATGTGTGCATCTCAGAACACTACAGACTTATATGACATATTAGCTGCAATATTTTGCTCTTCAGTACCATATATCTTTAATAGACCTTATTAGCATGCAGTATTTCAGAATTTTTGGGACTGACACCACACAGTGTCAAACTCTGACAATTCTTGCTGAGTCCAAATGTACATGCAAAAATCCAAAAATCTTGCAGAGGAAGCCAGATCTGATAGTGTAGAGGGATTATGTCTTTACTATGAACCAAGCAAGCATGTTTCCTTTACTGACCCAAGCTTCTGAATGAGCTGGTGGGGAAATGTAAGAATGATGAGGCTGTTTCTGCTCATCCAACATCAGACAAGATATGAGGATGATATGCTGGTGTGAGAAAGGACATTTTTGAAGCATCAGTGAAGCTCACAGCCATAAACCGTGGCCAGAGTAGGTGAAGGTGCAGGCCTCAATGAGATATGACAACTTTAGGAGAGGGTATGGTCACACCTAAAGAGATGCCTCAGTCCAATTCATTTCAATTCAACATTTGAATGAAATCAGTAAAGAGAGGATTGGGCCTCCATAGACTGTGGCAAACCATCCTCTGTTAGCAGTAGTGGTGGTTCCAAGGCTTACTGCTCTCTTTTACCCTGTCTTCACCAAGTCACACTAGTTAGTTATAAAAGTAAAGCACAAAGGAGCAAAACAATGAAGGAGTGGATAAACCAAAGTCCCATTCAAAAGTGTACTCGTTGTAAAGGTGCGATATAATCCAGGACACACAAGTAAAAACTGAGTAGATTTATTATAATTGTTGAATAGGTTAGCGCTTTCGCTGATTAGCTTCCTCAGACCTTATACATCAAGATGCTCATAAAAACGGATTTAAATACCCAAAAGGGCGCGAAAATTAAAATTAAAAAATCTCATAAACTTTCTCTTTAATTAAAACATTAAAAATCACTCATTGAAACAGTGTTGACACATCATATCAACCCCTAAGAGCATATAGTGTATATTAAAAACATTCATATATGAAAAAAATTATATATTGACATATAAGAAGTATCTATACAGTTAAATGCAATATGTGTAAAACATCACAGTTCATGAATGATCTGCAGCAAAGCACTAAACACACTAATGTGTCTATAGATGCATACAGCAGAAAAAATATAAGGAATATATTGAGACCATCTGTAGCCATTTATTTATTGTGTCTCAAGCTCCTCATTTTTAACAGTGGTCTCAGGGGGACTTTTCCATTGAGACCTGGTGACATATCAGACCTAAGTTTAATAATCCACTGTGTCTCTCTGGCTTGAGTATAATTGTCTACGTCTCCCCTCCTAATTGATGTATATATCTGTTCTAAAATCCTAAACCTAAAGGAGTGTTCACTACCCACGTCATGTACATGTCTGGCTAATGCATTGTGCAAATTCCCCTTCCTGATATGGTAGATATGTTCACGAATCCTGTCTCTCAAACAGCGATTCGTTTTCCCTATATAAAATGCTTGACAAAGGTCACATGCAGCCAGATATACCACATTTCTGGTCATACAATCTCCCTGAGCCCTGATCTTAAATTCACCTAATCCTAGGGGATGTACAAATGTATTGTCCGTAGATATGAATGAGCAAAAATTGCACATATTACAGGGTCTGGTGCGACCCTGTTCTGTGCTGTGTTTATTTCCATGTGTTTTGGGATAACATAGGATACTTTTTAAATTCTTTTTATTCTTGTAAACGAATTTGGGTCTATCACCCGTAATTTCCTTGATCTTTGGATCCACTGAGAGGACGTGCCAGTGTTTATAAAAAATGTCCTTGATGGGGCCTATATCCTTAGTGTAATACACAGGAAGTATAGCTTGTTGTATTATCTTGGCACGATCTTCATTCATTCTATCATTGTCTGTGTTATTCATATCCATGTCTCCTGTATTAAAGGAAAAATAAGGTTTAGCTCTTGTACCCCTTAAACTAGGCATATCATCTGTTATAATCGTCAAATCCATGTCATTATAACATCTATCACTCAGCATTTCCTTAAAATCAGCCATATCCATCTCATACATAGCATCCATGGGGGTATATCTAGAAATACGTATGGCTTGTCCTCTTACTATATTCTTATAGACATAGCCCGGATGCATGCTATGCCGATGCAACAAAGTGTTCTTATGACATGGTTTGCGATATAACCCAGTGTTCACTAAACCATTACTCAGATCAAGGAAATTACGGGTGATAGACCCAAATTCGTTTACAAGAATAAAAAGAAGGGAGATTGTATGACCAAGAATGTGGTATATCTGGCTGCATGTGACCTTTGTCAAGCATTTTATATAGGGAAAATGAATCGCTGTTTGAGAGACAGGATTCGTGAACATATCTACCATATCAGGAAGGGGAATTTGCACAATGCATTAGCCAGACATGTACATGACGTGGGTAGTGAACACTCCTTTAGGTTTAGGATTTTAGAACAGATATATACATCAATTAGAGGGATAATGAGACAATTATACTCAAGCCAGAGAGACACAGTGGATTATTAAACTTAGGTCTGATATGTCACCAGGTCTCAATGGAAAAGTGTCCCTGAGACCACTGTTAAAAATGAGGAGCTTGAGACACAATATTTAATGGCTACAGATGGTCTCAATATATTCCTTATATTTTTTCTGCTGTATGCATCTATAGACACATTAGTGTGTTTAGTGCTTTGCTGCAGATCATTCATGAACTGTGATGTTTTACACATATTGCATTTAACTGTATAGATACTTCTTATATGTCAATATATAATTTTTTTCATATATGAATGTTTTTAATATACACTATATGCTCTTAGGGGTTGATATGATGTGTCAACACTGTTTCAATGAGTGATTTTTAATGTTTTAATTAAAGAGAAAGTTTATGAGATTTTTTAATTTTAATTTTCGCGCCCTTTTGAGTATTTAAATCCATTTTTATGAGCATCTTGATGTATAAGGTCTGAGGAAGCTAATCAGCGAAAGCGCTAACCTATTCAACAATTATAATAAATCTACTCAGTTTTTACTTGTGTGTCCTGGATTATATCGCATCTTTACAACGAGTATACTTTTGAATGGGACTTTGGTTTATCCACTCCTTCATTGTTTTGCTCCTTTGTGCTTTACTTTTATATTTTATTTTGGCTGTTCACTACGGAGCATTAACTCCAAGCGGAAAGTATCATTGTTTACATACACTAGTTAGTTAGCCTTGCCTGGGGGGGGTTACATACTTGGTTGATACCAAATAGCTATGTTATCATGGGAAGGATGGCAAAGGAGTGACATGCTTCCTCAAAGATCATCACATCCAGCAAAACCACCACAGATTAACAAAAAAAGTAAAAAAGTATTGCAGATGAACATATGTATGATGGATACATATCATCAGAGTGAGAAATGAGCAAAATTACAGAAATGTCTGGTCTTCTCAGGTATGTCTTGAATATTACAGACATAGTACTGTGCAATGCAGAGGAGTCATACCTGGATATACATGCAGCTGTTATCTACTAATATGTGGCAGTCTGAACAGCATATCCATATATGCGTACAGTAGTGCACACTGTAATGTAATATTACATTACAATGTAATTATATTATTAATATACAGCTGATACTGGATAATGCATATTAGTTCTGCAATTACTATGCACAAAAATTAGCTGAGATGATGCAGTTACATACTACACCTAAGCAGTACTACTAGCTATACTTATCAGTATCTTATACTGTTATAAAAAGCATTGCCATGCTGGTAAAATGTAGTTAGAATATTTGCAATTAACATATTACACAATCACAAGTGAGTACATGTAGCAGACTTCCAGGAAACAGTGTACAATTACGAAATAGAAGAAATGTAATACTCAGTATACTCCCAGTGGTACACAGGTAAAGCTAAATATACTCAAAATGCATTATATTTTCACAAATCATTAAGTAACAATATTTTTATAAATATTATGGACAGATAAAATAATAGGTTCTAGGGTTTCTTTGTCTATAAATCTATTGTGTTTTTAAGTGTTCCTAAGATGTGTATTGTTATTGGTCCAGTTTGTTATGGGCAACTGTTATGCAATCATGCAAACATTTGTACAACTATACAGTAAGTACTCACGGGTACTTGTATAATATATTAACAACAGTTGCAATGGCTAGTTTCCCAGCTTCCTACTCATATAACTCCATTTTATCAGTATGACAAAACCTATCATAGCACTATGTAATAAAGAGTACTATAGCTACTGGTACTGTTCATGGGCAGTATGTGAGTGTATTGTTGCAGCTTCAAAAGCCATCACAATACTGACATGTATGATGCACTGATGATTTTTTATTATACAGTGCTTTACAAAGCACAATGCTGAGTGCTGTACACATGTGCTCATACTGTTCATATTTCTACATGCTAACAGATAACATCTGTATGTGTATTTAGGCCTGACTGTACTGCATGGAACTCTTAACTGCATGTGATATTTCAGATACACATGCAAAGTCCAAGCTTCTGCAACCACACTCATCTTTCAGTCTGGTGGTAAGTCCAACATTATATGCATATTACTCTGCAAGATATTTTTTTTTCTTTGCAAACCCATGAATGTCATTTTAGGTGAGATGATTTTTGTGGACATGTGTCTCGCTATATTGTGCCTTTCCCTAGTGGCATAGTTATTTAGCATCTCTTAGAAGACTAATCCTGCTGTGATGAGGCCACCATCTGGGAGAAGGAGGACCATAAGCTTGGGAGCTGTCAGTGTCACTCACATAGGATATCTTGAAACAATGCTAAGAGGCCCTGTCGCATGTAGTGGCATCATTCTAAAGGCAATTGTGAGCTATTAGGAATGATCCTTCCTTTAAGTGTGTCCTGTTCCCCTCCCAAAGTGACAATGCTACTTCATGGCATCCCCATTTAACTAGCCCAGTTGCCATTCGTGGTTCAGCTCTTGACCAAGACCCAGAGTCACAAGGACTACTTGCTTCAATCCAGCACATTGTCATTTCCCACACTTGTATTAGAGGTGAGCAGGCACAACCTTATAATTCCATTCCCCTGCCAGCTCCTACAGTTACCTGGGCTGCATAAATGAACTCAGGTGTGTCTGACTGTCATGGCTTTATCCCCCTACATTCATGGAGCTGACACTCTCTGTATGACTTGCAGAGTTTGGCATATACTCTTGGATAAATGAGTGTTTATGCATACTAGTACTGTGTGCTATCAGTCCCTGGCAAGCTACACATTTTTGCAGAGTAAAATATTCTGATTCATTGAGTAATAGTGAGGCCTATTAGTGATGTATGGCAATGGAGAGCTAAATGTGGTAGACAAAATGACATGCAAATCTGTAGCATTCTGAGATTCACACATACAATGGATTATTATCTGTACACAGGGAAAATAGTACAGCTGCCTGAAACCAGGGTATGTCCATTTATCTGTTATATCAATTTCATTGGGGTATATCTGCATGACATGAGTGTTCCTGCTAAGTGCTGTTATTGAGGAAGGCTTGCATGAAAGATACAACCTGTATATTTAGATACTGACAATATTTGTGAGGCTTTCCTGAAATTGTTTAATGTAGATGGCAATACTTGTACTGTAATGCTTGTTATGGATACCTTCTGAGGCCACCAGTGCATAGTTTCCCACGTATGTTTTTTTTTTAATGTTATGTCATGTTCGCATCATAGAAAGTTCTTTGATGTCAGCCGTTGTCCAACACAATATGCTGCATAATAGTACCATATGCAAATAGGTGCACATCTATGTAGCTGTGAAAAAAAGTGAAAAAGTAAATCACAATGATATTCAGAGTATGTTTTTTCTGCTATATGTATATGCATATCCATTAAGCATGTATATATATATATATATATATATATATATATATATATATATATATATATATATGTATATATATAAATATATATATGGAGTCACTTTAGAAGCTCGAAATACTGAAATGTTGAAATTCAGTATTTCAAGCCCATAAAGTGGAATCCTGAAAAGAGCAAAAGCTCAGAAGCACGAATTTCAAAGCCTCAAGGTTTTGAATTTCGCGCTTCTGAGGTTCCGCTGTGGTTACGGATTCAGGTAAGTGTGTGTGTGTGTTAAGGGTATTGGATAGGGGATGTGGTGTGTTAGTGTGTTTTGTTGCTGTGATGTGTGTGCGGAGGCAGAATGTAGCTTATGTGGTGGTGTTGTGTGTGTGTTTGTGTGTAGTGCGACCATGGAGTTAGAATATTTAAGTAGGGGGGTGGGGGGTGCAGGAGTGCTTGCCCCCCTGCTTTTATGTAGTAGAGAGCTTGTGTTTGTGTGTGGGGATGATGGTATGTGTGTGTGCACTAGTAGCACGAAATTCAAAAATTCGACTTTATAGCTTCAAAATACTGAATTTTGACATTTCAGTATTTTGAGGCTATAAAGTGAATCCATATATATATATATATATATATAGATATATAGATTCATAGGTTCATAGGTAGGTACTAGGCTATCTGCCCGAGGGCATTTATAAGCCTAGCCAGAGTGTGTTAGCTTTCACCGCCCCATTGATTAGTTAACTGATCCTCTGTCATCAGAGCCAATGAAGTGATCCCAGGGGTGTATTTTCTGTTACCCATCCACTTGTCAAGGTTTCTCTTGAAGAGTGTTAGTGATGGTCTCTGCCTAATGTAGTTTGGAATTTTGTCCCAAAGCATGGGGAGTCTCTGTGACAGGAATCTATCCCTCCAGCATGTTCTATTTATTATTGTGGCAAGGTTTAGCTCAGTAGAGCACGTGGCTCGCAGTGACTTGGATTTCTTTAGGTGAAGCATATCCAGCAATTCTGAGCTGGACATGTCTTTGTAAGTCAGGCAGAGATCACATTTTAGTAAGCGAAATGCCACTGAGTACAGCCGGAGTTTTTTCATATGTCTGAGGCCAGTAATCCTCTTGGTGAGGTACTTTTGTGGTCTCTCCAGCTGTTGGAAGTGTCTTGTGAGGTACATCCCAAATGGGGCATTGTACTCTATGATGGGTCTGATGAGTGACAAGTAGAGGGGTACTATAACCTCTTTATTTCTAGATGCAAACCCTTTAGTAATTAGATTGGCCACAAAGAAGGATTTCCTAACTACTTTGGCAATATGATTGCCAAAGGAGAGATTACTATCTACCTGGGTCCCCAGATATCTCATTACCTCTTCTGTATTAAAGGGGCTGCCACCTATGTGGTAATTCGTGAGTGTTTTGTTTTTCCCAAACAGGATGACTATGCATTTTTTGGCATTTATCTTGGCCATGACTTTGACACCAGGAGTCCGTCTCAGTAAGGCCCTTTTGGAGGATGTCCGTGTCAGCTGGAGAGTCAATTATGGCTCCCAGTTTGCAGTCATCTGTGAACTTGTTTAGCCATAGTCATCCTGTGTTTGTCTGTATGTCTGAGAAGTATATACCAAACAGTAGGGGTCCCAGGACCGAGCCTTGCGGGTCACCACTTATGACTGGTTTAGAGTCGGACCTGGAGCCCACTATTCTTACCGTGTGAGTTCTGTCTGTAAGCCAGTTGGCAACCCATCTCGTGATGTAGGGGTTTATGTTCAGGCTGGGGAGTTTTCTGTAATACCCTAGTGAGGAATGGTGTTGAAAGCCTTGGCGAGGTCAAGGTAGGCTGTGTGAACAACCTTTCCCTCATCTATGGCCTTAGTGACTGTCTTGAAGACGTCAACCAGGTTTAGTAGACATGATCTGCCCTTAACAAAGCTGAACTGGGTCGGGTCAAGTGTTTGGAGGTTCCCAATGTCTTTGTCAATGAGTTCCATGATGATGCGCTCCATAGCCTTGCAGACCAGGATAGTCAGGCTTATGGGGTGATAGTTACCAGGGTCAGTTGTGGCCCCTCCTTTGTGGAGTGGAATAACCGTTGCTGTGCGCCATTCTATATATATACATATATATATATATATATATATATATATATATATATATATATATATATATATAGATATATAGATATATATATATATATATATACGTACAGTGGATATAAAAAGTTTACACATCCCTTTTAAAATGCCAGGTTTTTGTGATATAAAAAAATAAGACCACAATAAATCATTTCAAAACTTTTCCCACCTTTAATGTGACCTATAACCTGTACAATTCAATTGAAAAACAAACAAATCTGTTAGGGGAAAAATATAAAAAATAAAAAATGTACAATAAGCTCATTGCATAAGTGTGCACACCCTTAAACTAATACTTTGTTGAAGCACCTTTTGATTTTAACAGTGGTGTGTAAACTTTTTATATCCACTGTACATATATATATTCATTTTCAGATTTTAAATATTCGCTGTTACAAACTTAGAAAGTTGATAGAATAACAGGTTTTGCATTATCATGAATTTTCTAAAGGATGTGGAGTCTTAAACACAAGTGTTTGTCATTATTTAATGACTTCAGTCCTCAGCTATATGCCAGAAAGCAACACATATTAGGAGAAGCACACTAAAAATTTGAGTCAAATATCTGGACAGTCTGCGAAAACCTGTACACTTGAGAGGTATGCAAATGAGCGAGAATGCTTGTAACACCCCAAACACGTCAGGGTAAGAAATCTGTACAAAGACGTAAGGGACAGTCATCCCACAAAGCAGAAACTTGATAAAATAACAAGTTTAGCATTAGCAGGGATATTTAGAAGGGTACAAATAAAAAAGCACAAATGTTTTTTTTTTTTTTATAAATGCGATAAAGTTTAAACGTAGCTGTGCAGGTGTGCCCATTGCTTAGCTATGCTTAGTCCAGCTTAAACAGCATCAGAAGTTAAATAGTAAGAGACACCTAGCTTGAACAGTGTTGTAATAGTGTACTGGTTACAGCATGTGTTTTATAAGCAGCCGTTCGATCCCCACTATGTCCAATTTGCATTTTACATCTGACAGCAGTACATAAACATTTTCTTTTATAATTAGCTATGAAATAACATATATTTGTTAACCAGAGTACTATAGTAGGTCCACATGTGAGGTGTCAGTGTAATAAAGTAGTGAAACCCCCATATAAACACAAGTGTCCCATAAAGTATAGTCATACAGGAATAAATGTTATGAAAGCACATTGGGGGATGTAGGGACAGTAAACAGATTTATAATATGTAATGAATAATGAATCAATCCCATACAGCGGATAGTCTATAAAATAAAAAATAAGCAATGCTAAGCATTGCACAGCTCTGTTTGCCAGGTGTAAGCATTGCGTAAATATGACTGCTAAGCAATGAGTAGCCCAGTTAAGTGGATTTGCCCATTGGTAAGCAATGCTGAACTTGCCCCTTTAAGCACTGTCAACCTTAGCTAAGCAGGTTTGCCTATAACTTAGCTTAACTCAGTATACTCAACACCATTCAATCACTGCAAAGGGTGGGAAATCAGCTGTATTTAAACCCTGCAGGTGGGAATGTAGCTCATAACTGGTTGCAGCTTCCCCTGTAGGCAGTATGACAGGAGCTAGTGAGGGCATGTGCTTTTGGGCACAGCACTGGGGCATACAAGAGTCTAAGGTCATGGTAGGACTCCTGGTAAAGAACCATGATGAGAGACTGCTGCAGGGCCAGTACCAAGGCTCCCAATATAAAGCTAAAGCCTGGGACTGTCTTGCCCATGATCTTACCAGTGCCATTGGTATCCCTCAGACTGGTGAGCAGGTCCGGCACCACTATGCTGACCCGAAGTGGAGAAAGAGGGAGGTCTTGGACCAGTGGGTCTAAGAAGCAAGGCAGAGGGGTGATGCCCCAGCACTGTTTAAGTATTCATATCAAGAACTGTTTACTAAAGTCCAGCCTGTGTATGTGATGGATATGTATGCCTAAATATTTCTTTATTCCCTTTACAGCTGCAGCTGAGCAAGCTGTGAATCAAGAAGCCCATGCTAGCAGGTTGCAAAGGCTGTGTCGCGAGGCTGGTGAGTAACAATCCTGCTTGTAGTAGTCATACCAAATAAATCTAAAGTATTAGAAAGTCACCTGGCAGCATATAAACTGTATATGGGTTGTACTGGATAAACCAGACAATTTGACAGTAATAGTCCCATATGGGTCATATTTCAATAAAACTGTAACTGCCTGGCAATAAAGTTCTAAATCCTGGACTGGTTATGCTTACTTTGGTATTGCATAGCATTTAGTGTTGCACTCTCTGAATAGTAATGTTGTGTTAACCACTGTTACCCACACTGTGCTACATTAAAAATATGTCTCGGAATGTCTGTATAAGACTGTTATAAGTACAAGGTATGATTGTACAAGCAAGAGAGACTTAGACATAAAACACTGGAGGAGCAGACAGCAGTTTCGAAATAGCTCACTCTGATGAAACTCAAATTGTTGTATTTTTAGCATACACAGCCACGGTTTGAATCCTGGGAGTAGTAATAGTAAGTTGTATGCATAACCAAACCTCTCAAGTGTACAGAGTTTTGCACAATGCCAAGATAATTGTCTCGTGTATTAGGCCTGTTCCTCTGTCTCCCTGGCAAACCACTGGGACAATCCCAGAATTGTAGGCACTAAATAATGACATACATTTGATTTTCAGACCTCAAATCCTTCAGAAAATGTATATTAAAACAAATCCTGTTACTCTAGCAACTCTCCAAGTTTATAAGAGCAATATTCTTTTTTAGATATGGGTATTTTCAATCTATTGACCATAATTGACATAAGTTTATAATCATTATTCAACACATAAATTGATCTATATGAGTTTCAATGATTAGGGTCCTTATTCTCTTTTAATATAGGGGAAATTAGAGAATATCTCCAAGAAGGAGGGATATTTGCTAATGTTTGAACTTTAGAAAGGTTTTATGTAGGAGAGAGATTATACAAGAAGGGAACAATCTATAAATTTTGATAATTAAGCCATCTATTCCAGGTGCATTATTAGACTTACTTCCTTTAATCCCATCTATAATTTCCTTTTGAGAAATAGGTTTTTGTAGATCTAACTCAAGTTCCTCAGGAATTCTTGTTATGTTGGGAACTATATTCTCTAACTTCTCATATTCATCTGTACTTATTTTATCTTTATGATGGACTGCATAATGATAATTAAAACCTTCCAGAATGTCCCCTATATCCGAGACTTTTTTCCTTTTCCCTTCATGAAAGATACTATAAATTTTATTAATTTTTGATTGTATCTTAACTTTCATAGATAGGTTAGATGTTTAGGAGAAGGTAGCATAAGAATTTAATTTTAGTTTTTCCATAGCTAAATTAGTTTTATGGGATAATATTTCATTGTATTTCTTATTTGTTTCTTCTATTTTCTTATCATAATCTGTAGCAATTAAGTTCTTATTAGATTTAAGAGATAATATATAGACAGCACAAGAAACAAGAAACTAAGGGTAATGCTACTAAATGCCAGAAGTCTTAACCTCAAGATGCACGCACTCGAAGCTCTCCTCAGTATGGAGAACATCGATATCTGTGCAGTGACAGAAACCTGGTTCAAGGCTCCAGAGAGCACCCCAGCACTACCAGGCTATACCTCATATCATTCTTTTTGCCCCCAAAACCCGGACCGAACCACAAAAGGGTGGGAGTTTCCATATTTATCAAGGATATCCACACCTCCAGGTTAGTGGCATTACACGAAGTATCGGAGACCATCCATGTGCAACTAACAGTGGGCAAGACTTCTTTTCAGTTTATAGCATCATACAGACCACCCTCTCAAAGTCAGGAATCCCACTCAGCTTTCCTGAAAACATTGGAGAACATGAAGATCTCTCCGAACACCATTATATTGGGCGACTTCAACTACCCAAACATTGACTGGGAGCACTACTCAAGCCCCAGTACGTTAGCCCAAAGGTTCCTGGAAATTATAAATTCAAATGCTATGGAACAACTAGTCACCACTCCCACAAGAGGGGACAACATACTAGACCTGATCATTACCAACATGGGGACTCTATGCTCCACACCAGAAGTATATCCCTCATTGGTAAGATCAGACCATAAATTAATTTCACTGGATGTCCACATCCCGACCCCATCCCCAGCCCAGAAAAACTTCTCAAAAGCAAACTTCTCACTTCTCAAAACTGAAGTGGAATCCTTCAAGGCCCCAGGGCCAGTGGAAACTACGGCCCAAACTGCAGTATCCTATATAAACGCATTCTACGGACATCTCCAGGAATGCATGGATCATGCTATTCCAAACAAAACCAAGACCCAATCATCCAAAGGCAGGCATCCAGTCTGGTGGACCGCTGCCATAAATAAACTGTACAAATGAAGGAGGAAGCTACTACATGATAGAGCAAAATCCCTAATAGGGAAGGCATCTTTGATCAGTACTAGCAAAAAATTACGATCCCTCATAAAATCCTCCAAGGCCAGCTTCGAGAGAAAAATTGCACAGGACACCAAAGACAATCATAAGGCTTTTTTCAGTTATGTTAGAAACCTGGGATGCAACTCCCAGACTTGTTCTGAGTTGATTCTAAATGACAAAAAATACACTGAACCCACAGACATCGCCAATATCCTGGCAGACAGGGTCAGTGCAACCCCCCCCTCCCCCCCAAAAGAGCAAGTATCTATCCCGGCAGAGGTCTGCCTCCCAAACATCTCTGATGCTCAGGTGAAGGCTGCCCTCTCCAAAGCAAAACACACTGCTTCCATGGGACCAGATGGTGTCCCAGGTTGCATCCTACATTAACTCCAAGTGGGACAAATCCCTCAAATAAAACAGCTATACAATCTCAGCCTAACTACAGGATATGTGCCCACAGAATGGCATACAGCAACAGTGGTCCCACTCCACAAAGATGGAGCCTCTACGGACCCTGGAAACTATCGCCCCATAAGCCTGACTAGCTTAGTCTGCAAGGCTATGGAAAGGATCATCATGGATCTCATAAACAAAGACATTGGGGACCTACAGACACTAGATCCTACCCAGTTCGGCTTTGTCAAGGGCAGATCCTGCCTTTTGAACCTGGTTGACTTCTTCAAAACAGTCACCAAAGCCATAGATGAAGGGAAGGTAGTCCACACAGCCTATCTGGACCTTGCAAAGGCATTTGACACAATAGCCCACTCGGGCATCATAGATAAGCTATCCAGCTTAAATATAAACCCCTATGTCACAAGATGGGTTGCAAACTGGCTCAAAGACAGAACCCACAGAGTGAGAGTTGCTGGAGCCATGTCAGACTCGAAACCGGTCACAAGTGGCATCCCACAGGGTTCTGTCCTGGGACCACTCTTGTTCGGTATATTCTTTTCCGAGGTACAGGCAAATGTGGGAGGACTATGGCTCACCAAGTTCGCAGACGACTGCAAACTGGGCGCCATAATCAACTCTTCAGCTGACACAAACATCCTTCAAAAAGGTCTCACAGAGGCAGATAACTGGTGCCAGTGCCATGGTTTAAAGCTAAATGCAAAAAAATGTATAGTCATACCCTTGGGCAAAAACAATGTGCCCACAAATTACCACATAGGTGGTAACCCATTAAGTACAGAGAAAGTTATTAGGGACCTGGGGACCCAAGTTGATAGCAATCTCTCCTTTGAAAACCACATTGCCAAAGTGGTTAGAAAGACCTTCTACATAGCCCACCTCATCATGAAGGGTTTCACATCTAGATCAAGAGAGGTAATCGTGCCCCTTTATTCATCCCTCATCAGGCCCATCATAGAATACAATGCCCCTTTTGGGATGTAACTTACCCGACACCTGCAGCAATTAGAAAGACCCCAAAAGTATCTCACCAAGAGGATCAAGGGTCTCAAACAGATGCCATATGCTGCTCAGTTAAAAAACTCCAGTTCTACAAAGTTGCATACCGCCTACTTCGAGGCGATCTATGCCTGACATACAAAGCTATGTCAAATCCAGAATTAATGGACATGCTCCACCTCAGTAAATCTAAATCCCTTAGAGCCACATGCTCGAGGGACTTGAACCTCAGCACAGAAATAAATAGAACTTGCTGGAGGGACAGGTTCATAACCCAGAGGCTCCCTTGGCTCTGGAATAGAATTCCAGTTCATGTGAGGCAGAGCACCTCACTGAATCTCTTCAAGAAGAGTCTCGATAGGTGGATGGGGAATTGTAGGTCTGTCCCAGGGATTACTCCCATATCACTATTAGACAGAGGCACAGTAAACTAAACCTTAAAAAGGGCACAGTATATTCAAATCAAGGGGTGGCGTAAGCCATACAGAATCGGGCTAGGCTTATAATTGCCCCAGGGCAGATAGCCTAGTATGAACCTATGAACCTATGAACCTATATTTGATTTTGGAGTTGCTGTAACTCTGCGTCCCATTCTTTAATTTTATTTTTGTACCAGCTAATGGTTTTACCATATAGATAGGCCTTAAGAGAATCCCAAACCATAATTGTGTTTGCTTCAGGTTTATAATTAATCTCTAAGAAAAGCTGAAGTTCAGAAGTTATCCAAGATTTAAAGTATTTAATTTTTGTGATATATGAAGGAATCCTTGAAGTAATAAATAATTGATTGAATTCCAAGTGTATTGTTAACAACAGGGAATTATGTTCTGAAAAGGGACAAGGTTGTATTGAAAAATTCAACATTTTAGAATAAAGATCTTGTGAGATATAAATTTTATCTATTCCAGTTTGGGTACCATGTCTATAGTCTTGGTGTGAGAATAGTAAAGAATTTGGTCCCAAAGCATTAAAGGTGTCTTTTAATTTAAAAATTTCTGTCCATTTTTTTAACTGTTTGGCTGATTACGATAGTCTAGGAGATTTCTTATTGGTAGTTTCTGTAAAATCTGTGATACAGTTGAAATCACCTCCTAGTATAATATTACCTTTAGAAGTAGTTGTAATAAAGTCTAAGTGTTTCTTAGCTAGTCCAACCTCCATACCTGGGATCCAGTATAAATTAACCAGAGTCCAAATTCTATTGTTAAACGTAAGTATAACTAAGGCCATGAGTCCATCATTATCAACATGTTTGTAAATAATTTGGGGATTTAAGAAACTCTTTTTCCATAGAATTGTTACTCCTCTGGTCTTATTTTTATAAGAAGATTAAGCAAGTATTGTGTATTCCTTAGGGTCCCACATAAATGTGTCATTTATTTTAAAGTGTGTCTCTTGGAGAAAAAAATACTTGAGCCTTATTTAGTTTAAGATACCTTAGTAGATAGCTCTCTTATATGGGTCGTTTAAGCCATTAGCATTTAAGAATATCAAAGTTAAATCCATATCAGAATTCTTTAAAGATAACAAATACTAAAGAAACTTGTATTAATAGAATCCTGTATACATAATACTCTTCCTGAATAGACAACATAATATATATTTATCTCAATCCAAATAACTATCCCCATGAAAGATAAACGTAAAACAATTTTGTCAGCCATATCAAAACTAGAAAAACAATTAAATAACAATAAAATTAGCAAATGTCACTCTGATATAAACTTGAATACACCCTATACATGGAATGAGATACATTCCTAGTCTAGCAAACAAAACTAAATTTGCTAGACTACCCATCCCAACCATCAACCTTTGTTAGTTCAAGCCCATGAAAATAAAGTAAAAAATGGAGAGTATATTATAAATTAAGAGAAAAATTTTAGTGATAAACAACTAATCAGATATTGATTCCAGTTAGGTTTTAGAGATAAGTTACATACACTATTATTAAAAGAGTATTAACACTGATAGATTACCTCAATAGGGGAAACAATGAAGCATTAATAATAGGTCTAGATATTCAAAAGGCCTTTGCCTCCTTAAATTGAGGTTATTTATTTAAAGTCTTACTGTTATTTGATTTCCCCCCCTTTTTTATAACAATGATAAAGAAAATTTATGAAAATAATCTAGCATATGTCAAATTAGGTCCCTTTACTTCCAAAACAATCCAAATCACTAGAGGTACTAGACAAGGATGTCCCATGTCCCCTACCCTATTTGCTCTGGCCATAGAAATACTTGCCATTTTAATATGTAATAACCCAAAGATGAGTGGTATAAATATATATGACCAATGTATATATAAAATAATGATGTTTGCTGATGATGTCTTACTTACCTTACCCAACTCTAAGGAAGTGTTAGGTGAAGTGGATATAGTAACAACAAATTTCCAAAAAATCTCAGGACTCTCCTTCAACAAATGTAAATCAACATATTTATTATTAAATAAAAAAAGAATATACAGGGTCCAGTTAATCATATTATTGGAAACCAAGTTTCAACTCTACACTCTTTAGGAATAGTTCTATGTGAGAATATAAAGGAAACCTTACAGCTTAACTATGCTAAAGTCATAGACTTAATCAAGACATTAATAATCAAATGGAATAATTTGTTTATAACATTTGATGATAGGTTACAATTGATAAAAATGGTTTTGCTACCTAAAATATTGCACATAGCACAAGCCCTTATACTTCTATCAGGAAAGAAAATCCTTAAAGAAATCACTTCAACTCTGATGAAATTCCTATGGTACCCCAAAAGAAATAAAGTGGCATATTCTCATCATATCAGAAAATGGGAACAAGGGGTGTTAAAATTTCCAGACATAGAAACTTATATAAAGGCATCTATAATTAAAATAGTGATGAACTGGATAACTCCTAGATACTCTTCCATTTGGAAGCAGTTGCACTCCATTATACTAATGAATGAAAATTATTTATCAAAATATGCTTTGGTAACTGACAAAGATAACAAGATATGGCACTATTTAAGTTTCAATTTACAGTATAGCACAACATAATTAACTAAACTAACACTAATAAACAATATTTTGATGTGTTTCAAAAATTAATTAACACAAATCTAGATATAAAACTGTGGCATAGATTTTTAATACCATTTACTATTACAAGATATTTCCCTGAAAAAACACATAGAGAGATTTTTGGTTTATGGGAAAGCAGTAACCTATTTTGTTGGTTGCAATGTATTGAAAACCAACAAGCTTTGAACACACAAAGTATTGTCAACCTATGGCCTATCCCCTAATGACTGGTTAGTTATTCAGAGTGTCACAGCATATACTAAGGATCTGTATAGAATAATACATAGCTCATCCTTCAAAACTTACCAAAAATTATAAACTGGATTTTTGGAATTCTATATAATAATATCAATGTTAAGAATGAATTATCATATCTATATAATACTTTAATTGTCTATAAAACAGTTCCTAAAGATTCTTACTGGCAATACCTTATTATAGGGTTTCAAGTATCATTATCAATGGAAGATAAAACAAACATTTTATTTTCAGTTAAACTAACTTCTTATTCACAATTCTGAAAGATTTGTCATTGGAAATTTCTACACAGATCCTTTTTGATACCTGAGAAACTCTCAAAACTGAAACCTTCAAACAGCAAGTTATGTTGGAGATGTCATCTGTCCATTAATGCTGACTGGTCTCATATTTTTTATGACTGTGCTAATATTAAACCATATTGGAATGAGATTAACAAATTTCTTCAAGCTATCTATAATGATATATTTGTATTGACAAAGTCTTTAGTTTTATTGAATGTTGTTAATAGTAATGATATGAAGAAAGATGACCTGTATTTGTTGTGGACAATGTTAGCAAGAGCCAGAAAAATGTATATCTAGAAGATGGAACTTTAATGTAGCAGCCACAATGGAGGAATTCCTATCATCACTGAAGAAATGCATACTAATGGAGAAAAGAACTAAAGAGTTAATAACTTTTCCTAAGCCACTGGTTAATAGTCCGTGGAAGAAAGTTTTGAATTTGATTGATACCCTACAGATGGAACCAAACTCTTCCTAACTATCATAGTTTATATATTAACTTATTTAACAACAAATGTTTTTATCTGAATTCTTTTTGTCAGGCTGAATGTAAATACTGTAAATAGTTATTGAATGTTATGAATGTATTAAATTATTGTGTTATTTCATCAAAATAAAAATCATTTGAATAAAAAAAAATAAGAGCAATATTCAAAACATGTCCCTATTTGTACCCACATGTTGTCAAGCTTTGTCTAGAGTGTGTGCATTAAGAGACTGAGAGGTATGTGCATAATGTAAACTAGGAATCTGGAAATATGTGTAGAAACAGTCAGGTAGTGTTAACAAACATTCCCCCTAAAGGTCTTTCAGATATGAAAACTGTAACTGCCTGGCAATAAAGTTTTAAATCTTGGACTGGTAGCATTTACTGCAGTATTGCATTGCCTGACATGAAGCATTCACCAACATCTGATATCATAATGGTACTGTTGTGTCAACCACTTTTCTCACACTGTGCTACACAAAAATATGTCTAGGCATGTCTGTATAAGACTGTTGTAACTGCAAGGTCAGACTGCACAACCAAGAGACACTTACAAAGAAAATACTTAAAGAACAAACAGTAGTGTCTAAATAGCTCACTCCGATGAAACAGAAATTGTTGCATTTTTAGCACACACAGCCATGGTTTGAATCCCGGGAGTGGTCAACTGTATATATTTTCCTAGAATGAACAGATATTTGGCTCATATTTTTGGCATGAGGTCCCCCTGGCGGTTCCTCTTTTTTCCTGGGAAATCAGTGGGATGATCTCAGGATTGTAGTCAGCAAATAATGACATACATTTCAGTGTCAGACTTCAAATCCTTCAGAAAATGTATATTAAAACAAATCATGTTACTCTAGCAACTGTCTAAAAGTTTATTACAGCAATATTCATGTTATGTCCCTATTTGTACCCCCATGTTGTTTAGCTTTGTCCACATGTTGTGCATTAAGAGATTGATAGGTATGTGCATAATTACAACTAGGAATCTGGGAATATGTGTAGAAACAGTCAGGTAGTGTTAACAAACATTCCCTCCACAAGTCTACCAGGTAAGACAAGTAGAATTTATCTTTAAGACAGTTGAAGTATACACTGTGTACAAACATACCACTGCCCAAACCAAGGCAATAGAGTATTGTAATAATACCTGTAGAGCAATGAACATTAAAGTTGTGAGTCCTGCAAGGATATATAAGTTAAATAACATCTCTCTCTCCCCCACCATATCTGCAACAATAATCTAAACACACAAATCAATGGGTATGTTTACACCAAACCTACTGTTGGGACATATGTCCTATTGTTCAATAAATATTTAAATGTGTTTCTATTAATGTTCCATGTCAAAATACTATTACTGGTGGCCTGTTGCTATCACTGTAACCTGCATGCCATTGTAATGGCCACTGTGGTTCCATATATTCATGTGTTCTGTTTGCTATGTAACTGTTCCAAATCTGGTGTTTTGGGTTAATTGGAATATCTATGCATGCTGTTATAACTAATCCTGGATTGTGTTGACTATTACTAACCCACATATGTTCCAAAACTGCAACACCATAGCACGTTTGGGAAGGCCGGTCCCAGCAGACCCACCTCTCCCACCTCATCTGGCCATGGCACCGGGCCCCAGCATGTCTGAGACCTGCCCAGGAACCTCCTTGTCTGCTGGTCCTGCACCACCTTTGAGTGGAACCACCTCAAGGGATGGGGTTCATCCCCCCCAGGGAGTGGGCGAGGACAGGATCCTGTCACCCAAAATCAGGTCCGGGGTCTGGTGTATAGGGAGCTCTGCATAGAATTGGGAGATCTGCTATGCCAGCTTAATGGCCACATGGTGCAATTAGAGGGTCAGCCTGCCCCTCCTGCTCAGCGCCCAGCACAGCCATCTTTGGGGCCATGAAGTGCAGTGGTGAATGCCCATGGGTGGGGACCTCATTGCCACTGTTACCATTTAAGAGATCATGGGCTTCTGATTTTCAAACACCCCACCCCATTCAAGGTGTTTACCACACACATGTGTCATATACCACCCCTGTATGCTGTTTTGTCTGTCTTGTCTGTCTTCCGACCCAACCTACCACCCCAAATATAGCTACTATCCTTCCCCAATATCCCACTCTCACCTAAAAAAAAAGGTTAATCTCTTCCCAAAAAAAATTTCACTTCATACATAACTGTCCATTTCACACACGTGTCCATTGGACACGTAATCTGGTCTAATTGGCTTCACAACACATTATTGTTGTCCTCACCCCTCTCTCAGGGGTTTGAGTGTCCAAATATACCTCCAAATTCAGTATATATGTGCAGCTGTTGCTGTAGAAGAAATAGACAGCTATGGACCTTCCCTCCACCCGTCCTGCACATCCCTAGCTACTTTTTCTATTGTCTTTCCCTCTTTGTGCCCCCTTTTTCACCACTTTCCTATCACCCTTTTTTTCTTTTCTTTTAAATGCATTAGGAAGAGGGTAAGCAGGCATAAGTACTTTTAAGCAGTAGTAAGTGGGATTAAACCTGTTTATGTGGTGTTAAGCAATGCCTACACAGATTAAGCACTTTTAAGGCTCTCTGTAAGCATATTTAACTGGAAGTTTGTATTGCATAACATCACGCAAAGTGGAGAAAACCCACATACAACTGCATAAAAGTGCCTTAATCACTCTGTATACAACAGCCCTTGTTCTGACCAGCAACAAAATAAGCAGGCCTTGCCAGTCTCCAACCCAGGACGCTGCATACCATAGCCACAACAATTTACTACTAAGCCATCTGAGCTGTAGATATCACCGATGTTTTCTGAAACATATCATGCAGCCCAGTCATTCAACAGTAGGGAAATGTGTATATATATATATATATATATATATATATATATATATATATATATATATATATATATAGGTCCACTTTTAAATGCTGAAATGCCGAAATCTTGAGTTTAAAAAAAATGAACCCAAAACATCAAGATTTCGGTATCTCGACATTTACAAGTGGAAAAAAAAGACAGATACCTAAAATAAAGTGTTTGCAGGGCGACAAGCACCCCTGCACCCCCCACAAACCCCCTACTTAAATATACCAACTCCGAGATTGGGCTACAGTGAAGAGAATGGTAATAGGTTCATAGGTTCATAGGTTCATACTAGGCTATCTGCCCAAGGGCATTTACAAGCCTAGCCCATAGTTATGTGGCTTTCACCCCTTTAGTTGAATAAAAACTATGCCTATCATTTTGCTGTGCCTCTGTCAAGCAGTGACACTGAAGTAATCCCTGGGGTATATCTGCGATCTCCCATCCATTGGTCAAGATTCCTCTTGAACAAGGCCAGCGAGGTGCTCTGCCTCACATGTGCGGGATTTTGTTCCACAGCATAGGAGTCTCTGGGTGATGAATCTGTCCCTCCAGCACGTTCTAATTATAACCGTGTCAAGGTTTAAGTCTCCCGTCCTTGTGGTTCTGAGGGATCTAGATTTTTTTGAGGTGAAGCATATACATCAAATCTGGGTCTGACATGGCCTTATATGTCAGGCACAGGTCACCTCTGAGCAAGCGGTATGAGACTGAATAGAGCTGGAGTTCTTTCAGTCGAGCAGCATAAGACATATTTTTGAGACCCTTTATCCTTTTGGTGAGGAACTTTTGGGGCCTTTCAAGCTGCAGCAGGTGTCTGGTCAGATACATTCCGAATGGGGCATTGTACTCAATCATAGGTCTAATGAGTGATGAGTACAGGGGATGACCTCCTTGATCTAGATGTGAATCCCTTCATGATCAGGTGGGCGATATAGAAGGTTTTCCTAACTACTTTAGCAACATGAGTGTCAAGCGAAGGCTACTGTCAACCTGGGTCCCCAGATCCCTGATGACTTTTTCTGTGCTCAGTGGATTGCCACCTATATGGTAGCTAGGGGTAACCTTGTTTTCGAAGGGTATGACTATGCATTTTTGGTGTTTAACTTCAGGCCATGGCTCTGGCACCAGTTATCCGTTTCTGTGAGGCCCTTCTGGAGGATATCTGTGTCAGATGTGTTTCGACTATGGCGCCCAGTTTGCAGTCATCTGCAAACTTTGTCATAACCCTCCTGTGTTTGCTTGTACTTCAGAAAAGTAGATGCCGAACAAGAGTGCACCCAGGACTGAGCCCTGTGCGACACCACTTGTGACAGGCTTTGAGTCTGACATGGCTCAGCAACTCTGACCCTGTGGGTTCTGTCACTTAGCCAGTTTGCAACCCATCTTGTGATGTATGGGTTTACATTCAGGCTGATGAGTTTTTCGATGATACCTGAGTGGGGTATTGTGTTGAAGGCCTTTGCCAGGTCGACATAGGCTGTATGGACTGCCTTTCCCTCATCAATGGCCTTGGTGACTGTCTCGAAAAAGTCAACCAAGTTTAAGAGGCAGGATCTGCCTTTGACAAAGCCAAACTGGGTTGGATCCAAAGTCTGCAAGTTCCCTATGTCTTTATTTATGAGTTCCATTATGATCCTCTCCATGGCTTTGCAGATAAGGCTTGTCAAGCTAATGGGGCGGTAATGCTCCTGTAGCACTTACTGTTCTCTTCACTGTAGCATGATCTTGGAGTTGATATATTTAAGTAGGGGGGGTGTGAGGTGCAGGGGGGGGCTTGCCCCCTGCAAAATTTTTTTTCACTTTTAAATGTCGAGATACTGAATATATACATACATATATACATATATATGTATATGGAGTGCATTCAGACATCGGATTCAACTCTGAACCTCTCACTGTAAAACATCTGACCAAAGGCACTGTAAATGGGTGTGAAGGTGCCCAAAATAGGGATCTCTTGTAATTATTGCCTCTATCCCTTCTTCCACAGCTGAACACTTCTGGCTTGAAATAAAATAACCAGCACTTGCAAGTCTTGAATCAAGACCCTGCACAACATAGCCACACTCCTCAAAACCGAGGTGGAATCCTTCAAAGCCCCCGGGCCTGTGGAAAATACGGCCTAGACCGCAGAGTCCTTTATAAACGCATTCTATGAACACCTTCAGGAATGCATGGATCATGCAATCCCAAATAAAACCATGACCCAATCCTCCAAAGTTAGGCGTCCTGTCTGGTGGACCCTAGCCATAAACAAACTATACAATAGAAGGAGGAAGCTACTACATGATAGAGCAAAATCCCAAAAAGGGAAGGCATCTCTGATCAGTATTAGCAAAACACTACGGGCACTCATAAAATCATCTAAGGCCAGCTTCGAGAGAAAAATTGCACAGGACACTAAGGATAATCACAAGGCTTTCTTTAGTTATGTTAGGAACCTGGGTGGGAATTCCCAGATATGCTCAGAATTAGTCCAACATGACAAAAAATACACCAAACCCACAGACATTGCCAACATCCTAGCTGACAGGTTCAGCGCAAACTTCTCCCCCCCTTCCCCACCAAAAGGGCAAATATCTATCCCAGCAGAGTGCTGCCCCCCTGACATCTCAGATGCTCAGGTAAGAGCCACCCTCTCCAAAGCAAAAAACACAGCATCAATGGGACCAGACGGTGTCCCAGGCTGCATCCTACATGAACTCCAAGAAGAACTAAACCCAAACATAAAACTACTGTTCAATCTCAGCCTTATTACAGGATATGTACCCAAAGAGTGGCATACAGCAACAGTGGTCCCTCTCCACAAAGGTGGTGCCTCAACGGATCCTGGAAACTATCGCCCTATAAGCTTGACTAGCTTGGTCTGCAAAGCTATGGAAAGGATCATCATGGACCTCATAAATAAAGATATTGGGGACCTACAGACACTGGATCCTACCCAGTTCGGCTTTATTAAGGGCAGGTCCTGCCTCTTAAACCTGGTCGATTTCTTTGAAACAGTCACCAAGGCCATTGACGAGGGGAAGGGGGTCCACACAGCCTACCTGGACCTTGCAAAAGCCTTTGATACAATACCCCACTCAGGCATTATAGATAAGCCCACCAGCTTAAATATAAACCCCTATGTCACTAGATGGGTTGCAAACTGGCTCAAGGACAGAACCCACATGGTTAGAATTGCTGGAGCCATGTCAGACTCCAAACCAGTTACAAGTAGCATCCCACAAGACTCAGTCCTGGGACCTCTCTTGTTCGGTATATATTTCTCGGAGGTACAGGCTAACATGGAAGGACTGTGGCTGACCAAGTTCGCAGGTGACTGCAAACTGGGTGCCATAATAGACTCTCCAGCCAGCACAAGCATCCTACAAAAGGGCCTCATAAAAACAGACAACTGGTGCCAGAGCCATGGCTTCAAGCTAAATGCCAAAAAGTGCATAGTCATCCCCTTTGGCAAAAACAAAGTGCCCACAAATTACCACATATGTGGTAATCCATTAAGTACGGAAGAAGTAATTAGGGACCTGGGGACCCAAGTTGATAGCAATCTCTCATTTGAGAACCACATGGCCAAAGTGGTTAGAAAAACATTTTATATAGCCCACCTAATCATGAAGGGATTCACATCTAGATCAGGGGAGGTCATCGTGCCTCTTTACTCATCCCTCATCAGGCCCATAATTGAGTACAATGCCTTTTGGGATGTACCTTACCAGACACCTGCAGCAACTGGAAAGACCCCAAAAGTACCTCACCAAGAGGATCAAAGGGCTCAAACAGATGCCATATGCTGCCCGGTTAAAGAAACTCCAGCTCTACTCAGTGGCATACCGCCTGCTCAGAGGCGATCTGTGCCTGATGTATAAAGCCATGTCTAACCCAGAATTAATGGACATGCTGCACCTCAGAAAATCCAAATCCCATCGAGCTACGCACTCGAGAGACTTGAACCTCAGCACTGAAATAAATAGGACATGCTGGAGGGACATATTCATAGCCCAGAGGCTCCCTTCACTCTGGAATAAAATCCCAGTCCAGGTTAGGCAGAGTCCCTCATTGACTCTCTTCAAGAGGAATCTTGATGAGTGGATGGGAGATAGTAGGTTTACCCAGGGTATCACTTCTGTGTCACTGTTAGACAGAGGCACAGTATACTAACCTCGAAAAAGGGCATAGCAAAATTAATTTAAAATGGGTGGTGAAAGCCAAACACACTCTGGCTAGGCTTATAAATGCCCTAGGGCAGATAGCCTAGTATGAACCTATGAGCCCTTGAACAAGCTACCAGTAAGCCATCTCAGCTGAAAGATATTGGGATGATTTCTCAAACATATCATGCAGAACAGTCAGTCTACCATAGGGAATGTACAATGAGCAGTAAACATTCTAATGATACATATACCCATACACACACACACACACACACACACACACACACACACACACACACACACACACACACACACACACACATATATATAAATATATAAATACTTATAGATGTATGTATAAAGAGAGTATATATAGAGGGTGCATAGCATATCAAACAGACATTATTCCTACAGGTGCCATCTTTTCAAGTAGTCAGTATCTGATTCTTTCCTACAAATGGGAATTATTGCACGAGATTGATATCCACACACGCAATGCAAAGGAAATGACACCACACACAGTTTGCATACATAGAAATGTTTATTTGTGCACTATTTGAATTGTTTATGCCATTTCTTATAGCATTTAAGTGTTTGAAATATAAAATAACTGATTAATGCAACTCTTAAAGAAAATATATGATACAGTAATCGGCAAAACATAACATACGTTGTTGTCTAGGCTAAAGCCTTCAAGTAGTACAACAGTAGAAAACACACTTGCCTTGAAGATAAGAATCAATCAACACTTAATTACAGATGTAGTTCAACAGCCTCAGATTACACTGTGTACTCAGCCCTGAGGGGGAAAAGTATCAGTTGTCACAATGTAAATGTATCTGTTACATAACAATGCTTAACTTAAAACATCACTATCACACTGACAAACAGAACTGTATGTAAGACAGTAGGCTCTAGCCCACCACTGTTCCCATGGTGGAATGTATGAAAATGTATAGCCATATACCTTAATGTTTCTTATTACTGATAACCCTCACATGTTGTTACAGCCTAGATTAAAAACATTTCATACCCCTCCCCCATAAAATACAAGAGCATATAACAGTGTTCTCCTTAAACTGACCTCCAGACTGTACAGGGTCATGCATGTTTTGTCCTTCTGTTGGTCTCATATATATGGACCCTTCCCCACAATTTGTGTGGGAGTCTACAACATCACTGGAATGATAGCAGGAATGACAGCACTAAATACACCATTACCTATCAGCCTCTTACTGCATGACATCTGGACAAAGGCTGGTATATAGGTGAGGGAACAGAGGCTGAAACTCAGGGCCGTTTTTGAAATATTGCTGTTATACACTGTGAAGATTGCTGGTGTTACAGGATTGGTTGCAACATACCCTTACTCAGGAATATAAAGTCAGAAACACAAATGGATGTTGCCATGTACTGATAGCAATCAATGAAGAGAATGCCACTGATATGTCAATGACAAGACCTGTGTGGGGAATAGACAAAACATAACAGCCAATCTTCTGGCCATCATGTGGATAAGCCCACAGTTGAGAGCTATGCAGATAGACTGCATTCCATGAAAAACTAGCATATACATGCAAACCCTGTAAAACTAGCCGTATTCAATGCACATAACAGCAATACACACACCCTGTCCCTAGGTCTGGAACCTTATACAAACATACTTGGTCTGTGTCCACAAGTCCTGTTGTAAGAGGTATTTCTACCTGCTGTCTGTAACACCGCTGCCCACACACAGGAAGGATGTCTTCCATACAGGAAAAATAAAGGAACAATGCCCACATGATGTAGTCATTTATAGTAGTGGGTTGCTATGACATTGGCTATTGGAAGAACTACACAGCTGTTTGCAGGCAATTAGCAAGTGGGGAACACCAACTGGTGTAGAGGCTATCAGCTGATCATAAGTATCACCTACAAAAGCCATGCTGCAACTTATTCAAACCAGCTCAATCTCTGTAGTTGACAGAGAGAGAGAGAGAGAGAGAGAGAGAGAGAGAAAGAGAAAGAGAAAATCACAGGAAAAATAGAAATAATACTAAAAACACAAATAATACTAAAAAAAACCAAAACAAACAAAGAATACATTCTCAAGCGGAACACAGAAAAGAGCATACTAATAAAACAGGTATGTGAAACATGTCAGCGTGTAACTAAATGTAGTACTCAGTCTGTAATAATGGGACAGATTATTATGAAAGATTGATATGTGCCATCAATACTTGCTGTTATGATGTCCTGCTGAACAACTGATATGGACATAGCATCTGGCCCTGTGGGCAGTGGGCCAAACCTGTCAACTGTGCAGATCTGCACAGAATGTTAAGATTTAAGCCATCATATTGTTTGTTCAGTTCCTCCAAACATCTATATTAGTCTGACAAATAGCTGAAAGTGGATGTAATGAAGTCATGACAGACACATGAGTTTCAGACCCCACCCCACCACCTTCAGAACAGTCATGGTAATGTGAAATGTATCATGAACCAACTTCAGTGGTTTGTAATAGGCATATCTATCTGTCCCTATATACCCCCCAATGTTAGGCTTTGTCCATGTGTGATGTTCTACTTTGTTGCAAGACAGAACAGTGCAACTGTGAAGGAAGGGATAATGTAAATAATTACAAGAGATCTCTATTCTGGGCCCGTCCACCCCATTTACATTGCCTTTGGTCAGATGTTCTGCAGTGAGAGGTTCAGAGTGTGGATCTGATGTCCGAATGCACTCCATATATACATGTATGTCTACATATATACGTACACACACACACACACACACACACACACACACACACACACACACACACACACACACACACACACACACACACACACACACACACACACACACACACACACACACACACACACACACACACACACACACACACACACACACACACATATATATATATATATATATATATATATATATATATATAAATACATTTTCCTACTGTTGAATGACTGTGCTGAATGATATGTATGAGAAAACAGCACATATCTACAGCTCAGATGGTTTAGTGGTAAATTGCAGGGGCTATGGTGTGCAGGGTCCTGGGTTTGAGACTGGCAAAGGCTGATTATTTTGTTGCTGGGCAGAACAGCTGCTGTTGGATACAGAGTGATTAAGGCACTTTTAAGCAGTTGTAAACAGGTTTGCGCGATGGTAAGCAATGCTGACTTTTGGTTAAATATGTTTACAGACAGTTACAGACATTGCTTACCACTGTGCAAACAGGCTTAATATTGCTTACTACTGCTTAAATGTGTTACTCCCACTTACCCCGTGCTAATTTCTTTAAAAGAAAAGAAAAAAAGGGTTGATAGGAAAATGGTGAAAAAGGGGCACAAAGAGGGAAAGACAATAGGGAAAGTAGCTACGGATGTTCAGGACAGGTGTAGGAAAGGTCCATAGCTGTCCATTTTTTCTACAGCAACAGCTGTGCATATATACTGAACTTGGAGGTATATTTGGTCACTCAAACCCCTGACAGAGGGGTGAGGACAACAATAATGTGTTATGAAGCCAATTAGATCGGATTACATGTGTCCAGTGGACACGTGTGTGAAATGGACAGTTATGTATGGGGCAAAATGTTTTTTTGAGAACAGACTGCCTTTTTTTTAAGGTGAGAGTGGGTTTTTGGGGAAGGATAGTAGGTATATTTGGGGAGGTAGGTTGGGTTGGAAGACAGACAAGACAGCATACAGGGGCAGTATATGACACGTGGGGAGTAAACACCTTGGACGGGTAGGGGTGTATGGAAATCAGAAGCCTATGTGCCCTAAATGGAAACAGTGGGACTGAGGTCCCCTCCACCCATGGGCAGTCACCCTTGCATCTTCATGGCCCCAATGGTGGATGTGCTGGGGGCTGAGCAGGAGAGGCAGGATGACCCTCTAATTACACCACGTCACCCTTAAACTGGTGTAGCAGATCTCCACACTCCCTTTGGAGCTTTCTATGCAGCAATCCCTGGACCTGATTTTGGGTGACAGGATCCTGTCTGTGCCTGCTCCCAGGGGTGGGACCAGCCCTATCCCCTGAGCTTACTCCACCCAAAGGTGGTGCAGGACTAGTGGATGAGGAGGTCCTGGAGTGGTTCCCACACATACAGTGGCCCAGGGCCATGGCCAGATGAGGTGGGAGAACTGGGTCCACTGGGACCAGCCTTCCCAAATGTGCTATGGTGTTGCAGTTTTAGAACATATGTGGGTTAGTAATAGTCAACACAATCCAGGATTAGTTATAACAGCATGCATAGATATTCCCATTAACCCAAAACATCAGATTTGGAACACTTGCATAGCAAACAGAACACAAGCAGATATGGAGCCACAGTGGCCATTACAACAGCAGGCAAGTTACAGTGATAGCAACAGGACACCAATGATAGCGTTTCAACATGGAACATTAATAGAAACACATTTCAATATTTCTTAAACAATAGGGCATATGTCCCAACAGTAGGTTTGGTGCAAACATACCCATTGATTTGTGTGCTTAGATTATTGTTGCAGATATGGTGGGGGGGTTGTCAATTAACAACTTATATATCCTTGCAGTATGAGGTCCTCTGACCTTTTTTCCTGTTTATGTCTTCCAGGTACTATGTCATGGGAATGCATGCCTGCTTTCACAGCAGAAGAAAACAATACAATTATACATTTTGTGGTACGCCATCATGCCATCTTATTTGGGTGCAGGGCTGAAGATCTGCAGGAGAGGACCGTCCTGTGGAATGAGCTTGTCCACAGGGTGAATGATGTCGGCCTGCATAACTGCAGTTATGAGCAGCTGCAGCATTGGACCAGTGACCTGATTTGCCACACCCGTCAGTGTGCTGCTGTTGTTAGGAGGGACCAACTAGCCACAGGTGGGAGTCATGCCATCCAGTCCCCACTGACACTTGATGAGGAACTCCTCACCAGCTTTGGAGCACCCACCCACCAGCAAAGCCAGCAACTTGCATATAGCAATGTGGAGGTGGGTGCCACCCACACAATGGATAAGCAGCATCCAAGTAAGGCCCCAGGGAACATTAGTAGACCACTGCTGCTTATTCATCTTCATCTGTAGAGTATCTACATGCATATGTCAGATAAGATAGTCTGTTGTTGCAGTATAGTAATGAACAGATGTGCCTAATCTCTAGTATTGTGGGTTTGTACTGTTGATGTACTGAAATGCTGCTGCCACCCTGTACCAATGCCACAGGTGTGGCTACTGACATTATGTCTCTCACGCAACTATGTAGGTCCCGCTGGTATACATCTGGGGCAGCAGCCTGTAGCTGGTAAGTATGGAGTTGTTTTGTTTAGGTTTGCCAACACACTGGCCATGTTATTGCCATAGTATTTGCCATGCACACATTTAGCACACCTACCCATAATGCATGCTGTACATGTTCACTTATTGTTGCTGTTAACTGCACTGCATCACAGTGGTCACCATGGTGGCATATCTGAAGGGTATGTAAAAGTCCTGCAGTATACCTAAGAACCTGTGAGTGCAAGATGTGTGGACAAAGATGAACATAATGCTGGGACAAATGCTCTACAGTAGGGACATGTCTGAAACATTACCCTTATACAGTGGCTACAACACTGTATACACCACTATTACAGTGGCAACTGTTCCCGATGCAAACAACCACAAATCAGAATACCACATTCCACACCTTTTACAACCTGTAATGTGATCCTAACATGAGCAATGAATGTGTAATAAGGAAACCTATGTTAGGACAACAAATATGGGGAATACATAGCTTAACAAACACTGGAAGCATATGTATGCACACACTCCAAATAACATATTGTGGAAGCAGCTTGTGAGGTACTGACAGCATTCACTCTTCTTGAGTACACACCTTCCACCAAGTACAGGGTCTCAATATCACACGAAGTGATGGTCTGATGTCCAAGAAGTATGTCCATGACATTTGCCCACTCACCTGCAACAGAGGCAGCCGTGACTTGCACACATCTTACAAACCATGGAATGGATCCCATCTCCGAAAGGTATCACTCAGGAGTGGGAGAAGTAGCCTTATCTCACCATTGCATATACCATGGCAAACAGTGCAGACAGTCATGTATGTGTGTATGAAGTATGGGACAACATCAATGCAGAAAATAAGCAGATGCCCATCCGAGACAGATGACAACACATGTTGCAAACTGGTCAGGGAGGCTGCCCATACACATGCAGCAACACTGAGGGACTTGCAGGAATGACTAGCAAGTACTGTCTGTGCAGTATCTGTGTTGACAATCACCTGGACTCTGCATACACGTGGCCTATGGGTTACGGTAATCAGATAGAAGAGTTCTTCCACAGGAAACATCATCCAGGGCTCTCTACAGGTAGAAAATGCATAACATCAAGTATCCCAAAGGCATGTGTTGCAATATGTAATGGTGTACTGAGACCAAGGCTGAAACCTACAGACAGTAGTAATACAGATACATGCGGTACGCAAGCAACACCTCGCCCCACCTCAGGCCCACCATCCCCATTTTTACCTTGTTGGTGCCAGTGTACACCTTTAGGTTTGCTGTTCATTAGCAAAAACTAGGCCGGTAGACATGGCATTCTGAATTTGGAACACTGCAAAATAACACTCATGTGTGGCCCATAGTTGTCAATCATCTGCAATAAGACTGAGGATGGGGAGGGGTGTCATCCTAAAACACAACAGTGAACTGAAGCATACATCCAAAGCTCCCTAGGAATGGCTGTACATGAACACAGTCAAGGTCATAAATTGTGCCAGACATAACCATGACTCCACAGCAATAGTGAAGGCATTGTGTGACCTGCAAGGGCTGTGCACATGAGCTGACCTTGCAGCCTGGCAGAGTTTGGGAACATTTGTAGGGCAGAGTGACCAAATAGTTGCAAGTGAGGATGGGCCATGCTAGTATACCCCTTCCTGGAAAAGTGGCTGCTGTAGTTCACTTAACAGGTGCAGCAACAAACCATTGTGTTCAGGATGTGCACACTTATGCAACCCACATAATGTATGCATCTCATTCAGCATCTGCACAACTGACACATTTGTTTGATACTGCATTTCATTGCACAGGTCATATGTTACATATCAGGTGTAATGTTAACATATGCAGTATTGTGGCCCCATTGCATATCATGGAAGTGGCTGGCATGTCAACAAGGGTGTTTATACTCCACATATCCACATTACCTTTGAAGGTTGTCAGTGTAATTGGATTTTATTGCTCATACATGCACTGCTGATGATGAGATCTGCAAATCAGAGGTCAGGCATTAACTATTGACATCAGTACTCATATCATCCTAGGTATGTGTCAGACAAACACATAGAGGCTTTGAGCAATAGAGCAAACATAACTGCCACAAATATAGACATTCAGCAGTGGTGTGTACACTCATGAGGTATGGTACACAGTACATTCCAGGGTGCTGTACAGGTGCACAGCAATACTGTGTACATGGGTGCAGTATGTTCCAGGGGAAGGGGCATCACCTACTAACACAACTCATGCATCACAGATATGTATAATATTGGTAACAAGGATTGAGTATAGCTGCAGTGCATGCTGTTGAGTGCCATATGTCATGCATATTGACTGTTGGGTAATGAGAGGTCTGTGTAATATTTATTTATTTATTTATTTTGTGTGTGTTAACGTGTGTCTGGCTGGATACATGTCCATTTTCAGCAGAGGCCGGGAAAAAAAACTCACTATTAGACTAAGGCATACACATGATAAATTACTAAATAAAAACTACTAACTTGTGTGCCACCTGTGTGTGTGTGTGTGTGTGTGTGTGTGTGTGTGTGTGTGTGTGTGTGTGTGTGTGTGTGTGTGTGTGTGTGTGCGTGTGTGTGTGCCTGCAGAGGTAAGCAGTAATGTGCAGGTCTTAAATCACATTTTTTGCTTTCCCTTCACAGGTGGCGAGATGGGTCAGGGTCTCTCCTGCAGGCAAACTGATGTTAGTATCCATACAGACTCTGACAATGATAACAGGTATGGTGAGGCACAAGCAGGGTTGTCAGGGGCTGAAGCTGTGACATCGGTTGACATCCCACTTTTATCGACCCCATCCCCGCACACAGTCACAATGCCTATACATACCCCATCACCAGTGGCCATAGATGAGGGACAGTTGGCAGGTGGTGGCCTGGGACAGGACAGTGTGGGGACTACAGCAAGTGTGTCTGTACACAGCAGCCATAGCCGGATGACTGGCAAGGTACCACACAGGCAGATGTACAGGGCTCATAGGAGGGCTGCTGGCCATCATGCCCCTGCCAGAAGTGCCACAGCAGTTGTCAACAGACACATGTTTTGGGCCACCATGGAGGCACAGGCATGTATTGAATGGTATAACAGAGTCTGAGCCTCCAGAGATCTACTCATTCTGCTGTACTTGACAACATCCGTGATCTTGCAGGTGCCCACTGTTATTTTGCTGAGGTCCTGGATAGACGGTTGGGTGAGATGGTGAGAATCTTCGACTGTGTGGTGCCTGTGTTGGAGCATGTGGTGGGAGCAGGGCGTCATCTACGTGGATGTCAGTCAGCAACACCAACAGGTGGAGGTCTACATGGACATGCAACAACTCACACCCACTCCCATAGTGGCAGTACCAGCACCAGCACTGGAGGGGGGGGGGTGCTGACCACACCACAATGCAGCAGGCCACATGCATGTGGTCCTGGCTGGTCCCAACAGGGACAGAGATCCAGCGGACAATTGTCATCATTAGGGGAGTGTACCATATCTGGGATTCTACCTGGTAGTGCCTGTGGAACCCCTGACAGCCACAGTTCCTGTGTTTGTGGCCAGAGATGGTGAACTGTACACCCTGCCATGTACAGTCTGCAGCTGTCCAACAAACTCCCTTATAGGGCAGCCACATGGCAGAACTGTCTGCATATATACACACACATCACCAACACAGCTAGGGCAGCTCCATACCTACACACACCATATCTGCACAGACCAATTGTTAAAGAGCCCCCTAACACACACACACACACATGATGTCAACCAAATGGCTCAGCCTAGGGCTCTGGCAAACCAACCACACACCCTGTGCATATGATGATACCTGTGCCACATCCCTCTCATCCATACCATTGATGCAGGGACATGCTAATATGGTTCTGATGCACAAGGTGAATGTACTAAGGTTTAGAAATGTAATGCTGTTTAACGTGTTTTTGGCTGAAATGTTTAATGCTTACATGTCAGGGTGTGTAGCTGTCCAGCCATGATGCATTATAGTTGTTATTAACACTGACTGAGTGTGGTCTCCATAATGTATTCTGTTTGTGTTGTAGGTGTCTATGTGTCAGCAGGATGTTGGTCTGCTGTCCTTTCCTACAAGGGGTATGGCATTGTGGTGACACATTGACTGTGTCATATCCTGGGTACAGCTGAACACAAGTAACAGGTCTGTATAACAGTTACTGAATGTGCCACATGGCTGATAGGTCTGAGGGGTGTAAACAGGTGAGTGCATGGTGGCTAATGTCAGCAGCTCTTCTGCAGTGGACAATGGTAGGTGTACTGGATGGTACACACCAAATGTTTGTGAATTACACACACTCACAGAGGCTTTGGTGTTGATGCAATACACAGAGAATACTGTACATGTGGATGTACTTAATTTTGCAGTGAACTCATTTTAGCATATGTAATTCCACCAAGACCAAATAGCAAAAACATCACATCAGTAAATAATCAGTCTGCCAGTTCAATGTCATTGGCGATGGTACTGGCAGGGTATATGTCATCTCCCTCAATGTAGTGCAATCCTGGAGTTGGTAAACATAGGTGTGCTGGTGTGGGTGGCACAGCCCCCCACTTTGAAGGGCGTGGGTTGGCATAGAACCACACATAGTGTGATTAAGAAATGCTTAACCTGTTAACATAAACTATACAGTATAACAGCAGACTAAGCAGGGGGATATGCACAACAATAGCCCTAATGTCAGTGGCTGTGCCCACAACAGCCACACCCAACTATATATATATATATACCAACTCCAGTATCGCTGTACAGCTGTACAGTGGGGAAGAGGGCATTTACTCATTCACTACTAGTTTTGATGGAATGAGTTTCCACAAGATGATTCCTCTGAAAGGTTACCTTTTGCCAGATCGTTCTCAGACAAATGATCTCACGGGACATTTAATTTCTGCAAACTGAAGTATATCCCTTCACATACACACACACTTACTTTGCAACACTGAGAGTAGAACCCCTACATAGGTACTTATTGTTACTAATGTGTTTGGCCTTAATTGCACACAACACAGAGTTTTTAGGATGAGGTGTGGCCCGAGTTTCCTATTAAGTGAAGAATATTGCCAGGTCTTGTACAGCATGGTAATGGGGGATGTACTGGGTGTTAATGAACAATAAATACTATGACATACTGTCATATACACATTGACAAACACATACAGTCATAGACACATTTTACAGACCTTGGTGTAGCAGTGCCAACTACCTTGCCAGTGAGTCCCTACTGTTAGGGACTTTTTGCATATAGCACATGCATCATTGGGCTGGATAGTGTAATCAGTTACCTGTATGGTTGATGGTGGACAGCAGTCCTCATCCAGTAGACATTTGGATATGTACTCGGGGTACCATGGTGTAAAGACAGTATACCCAGCACACACACCCCACATTGAATATTGAACTCACTGAAACCCATGATAATGCTCTGACATACCCACAATCACAGATTGACCAGGGCTACATTACAAACCCTTGTCTATCTAATCAGTGCTACTACAGGGATATGCATTTATTGCACATGCCACAGGGATAGTAGGTTGAGCATTTGTCATGGCTCTCCTAATGTCAGCAACATCACCATCCCTTACAACGTTTGGCAAGGTTTATTGTATTTGGAGAATGTGGCCTCAGAATGCTGTCTCATACAAATATGCACAGTCAGACACAATTGCACACACATAAACACACACACATACCCACATTTGCCATGACTCAGAGGGTAACCCACGCCTATCTACTCATTTGTAGAACAGTGTTATGCTGGTACTGCAAGCTCCAGGTAGCCCATAGGGTGAAGACTGTAACAAGGTGCATTTAATGTGAATTACAGTAGCAGCCATTTCTAAGTATAGCAATGGTGGGGTGTAGTGGGTGAGAAGGCCCTCAGAGGATTTTGAACTACATGTTTACAAACACACAGACACTGTTATACTCAATAATGCACACACACATTTCGCAGTACTGAGGTCCATAGGTGTAGGTGTTCCTAGGTGTGTACCAGCCTAATGTCCATGGAGAGGCGACAAGAGTAGGGCATGTGAGTACACTGTTACATTGCCACCTGACATTTGTCAGCAGGCCATCTATCAACTGATGCCACATGAGTGATCCCCAGGGTGACAGTTAAAGTCAGTATTCACTCCTCTGGTTTTCTCTTGCAAAGGGCCAGTGAGGTACTCCAATTGACATGTATGCAACATAACATGGCCAGTGTCAGGGTTAGGGACCTGTACCCAAACATGTTCTGTCGACTGTGGTAGTCTTTTTGAGGTATCCATGGCATGTGGTGCATACAGAGTGGGGTTTCCTAGCTGTGGCATTCATAAGACAGCTGGGCAAACATGTAAGTGTCAGTCAATCAGAGATTGCCTGTAAGCAGCCAAGATGAATACCTGACATCTGCACATCTGTACAGAGGAGAGACAGAAAGCAGCTAGCCAACAGGTCATGCATTAGGATGAATATTCTGACAGATAGACATCTGAAACTGGTAGGTAAGCTATTACTACATGACAGCAGTCCTCAATGACATGTCCTAAAACATAGCAGTCTACAGTTAATATCAACATACTAGATCACTATCCAATAGGAGATGCATAAATACATACAGGTCAAACTTCAAGAACATGATAGTTGGTACAGAGTCTAGATTTGCATGCAGGGGGCTATGGTTCCAGTACTACAATCTGCAATCTACTCTAACTTGGAAAAGTGCTGTTAAAAGTGGTAATGTAATGATACAATACATGCATGTGTGACTGCATATAACCTAGGATACTACCAAAGTATGAAACACATACAAAGAGAAAAGATTGTGGCAATACCCATGTATACTTAGGTGTTCCACACAGTATACTCACACTTCTTGCTACTGTAATGACAGCACATAGAAGCATGTTAAGGACATGGAATTAAATGCTTTAATTAAAGATGTCATTACCCTGCTATTTTATCAGACGTGAATGTGATCAATGGATTCCAGGGCTGAGCTATGCTTAGCAGGTGTAAGCATTACTTAAATGTAAATGCTAAGCAGATCTACGCACTGGTAAGTGAAGCCAACATGGTGTAAGTGCCTATACGGTTAACCATACATTACCAGTGCTTACATTCACACAAACCCATGCAAACCCGCTTAAAACTGCCTTCACCACTCTGTATCCAACAGTCCTTATTCTGCCTAGCAACAAGGTAAACAACCCTTGCAGGTCTTGAACCCAGGACTCTGTACACTAGAGTCCAAACATTTAACCACTAAGCCATCTGAGCTGCAAGGATGGTTGTTGTTTTGCAAATATATCATTCAGTATACATACTGAATAGCAGTGAAAAACAGCTTTGACTACTAGAATTGTTTACTACTTGTAAGTGAAACAGGTGTTGAATCAGTCATGCTCTTATATGTAAATATACACATCGGATTAATATGGTGGGATACATCTGAGGAGGTATACACAACACTCATGTTTACACATAAAATTATATATATATGTATATATATATATATATATATATATATATATATATATATGTATATATATATATGTATATATATATATATATATATATATATATATATATATATATATATATATATATATATATAAGACATGAAAAGATGAAACACAAACAGGACATTTAACAGGTAAGACTTTTAATTTTAATCATGCCTACCATGTTTTAGTAAGTGTGGCAGTGTTATGCTTGTGTGGTAGGCATGATTAGCGAAATTAAAAGTCTTACCTGTTAAATGTCCGTGTTTTGATCTTTTCATGTGTCGGTGGAGTGAATGTCGGTCTTCTGACTTGTCGGTGTACTGACATGTACCCATATATATATATATATATATATATATATATATATATATATATATATAGATGTTTATACATATGATGTATATATATATATATATATATATATATATATATATATATATATATATATATATACATATTCATGCACACATGTCTATATCTATATATATATATATATATATATATATATATATATATATATGTATATATTTCTATATTTCTCTCTCTCTCTCTCTCTCTCTATATATATATATATATATATATATATATATATATATAGATATATACATTTATATATATATATATATATATATATATATATATATATATATATATATATATATATATAAAACATATGGCCATGACATGTAGTGGAGTCATACCTCAGCACCATAACTCTCAACCTGTTAGTACAAGGAAACTTAATGTATGTATTGCAGTTATAATTGTAGAATTTTGCTAAAGTGACAGGGGTTGTGTCAACATACATGTTGTGAAGGAAGGCTCTTCTGAGACTGACATGTATGCCATCAGTTACTGACAGACATCATAAAATCATCATAGTGAAGTACCACACAAATTACAGTAATGATCCTATGGAATACAGAAGCAATATGAGCAATAAACATTGACAATCTGAAACAAATCTGGTCATTCAGGAGGTATACACAGAATGCCTTAGTGCAAGAAATGTGGAACAAGCCTAACAAAGGGGATGTTTAGAGCCATGAAATTGGGGGTATATCACAAATACTGGACTAGATAAGCTCACACAGTTGATGCATTCACACCCTCCTGTCTGTCCTAACAGATATTAACTGGAGGAGCAGAGATCCCTGGCCACATACTTCACACTAGTTAGTGACATACATCTTCACACCAGCCCACTGCTTTGTCAGAAATACACAACACGTATGGTGGCCAGGCAACAGTACATCTGACAAATATCTGGACATAACATCACACTTAGGTAAATACACTGCACTGCTAGGCATGTCACAAAGCACTGTCTACACTACAGGCAGACTGCCACAACACTAACCCAATTTACCTGTGGGGGAATACACATGTAATTGCAAATATAGCAGGCACTACAGGGGTGTAACAGCAGGGGGTAAAAGACACCAGTGTGAAAGTGCATACCCACAACTGATCTCAACATCTTTGCAGTCACATAATGGTAAGCCTAAATAATAGTACAGTCAATGGCCTATGTGCACAAAAGTCATTATTATATTTGCCACTCACACAATCCTACATTGGCCCAATTCACAGTGTAGTCTGATGCCTGACTGTGGTATGGGACATGTCTCAGTCTGGCTCTACAAACATATAGACTGATAGGGTATGAGACACTGGAGCAGCATGTACTGTCTTATAGAACAGGACCAAGAAAACTGACATCTACCCCAGTCTGTACACAGGCCAAATAACATATTCACAATGCACTGCTACATAATACAGACACTCTGTCAACAATCACCATAAGTACACAGACCTCACTACTGTACAGACTACCACAGAATATCCAGGTTTTGTCCACAACTGTTAGGCCTCCTTTACATTACATGTCTGGCAGTCTGATATATCACTGGCTTGATATCAGGAGTTATGTCATTAAATAATGATATACTGTACACATCCACCTCTTACTGCATGACATATAAACAAAGAGTGACAGACTTGGGGACAGAGGCACAAACACAGTGCCAATATTGACATATTGCAGTTATAAAATTAAAACATTGCTGGTGTAACAGGGTTTGTTGTAACGTATCTCTCTTCTGAGGGACATTAAGTCAGTAACACACATGGATGTTAGCATTTCCTGAGTACAATAACCAGAGTATGCTACTGCATTTATGAAGACAGAAAATGTTTGAGTAACACACCAAATGTCAGGCTCCCAACTCTGGCCAGTCTGCAGATAGCTCTACAGGTGAGAGTTTACTCAACCACATAACACTGTCATGCCAGACTTTAAATCATGTAGAACAGCCATATCCACACAAACCCTGTTAAACCAACATTATTTTAAATGTAGAACAGCAATACTTACATTCTGTCCCCATGTCTGGAACATCCCCCTCCAGTTTTTTGGGCTGTCTCTACAGTATTTGTTGTAACAGGTATTTCCAACTACCCTCTTTGATGCTGTTTGTCACACCCAGTTGAAGTCCTGCTCACAGTGAGGGAGAAGGGTCAACACCCACTTGCACTGCTTGCTTATAGGGGTGTGTTTCCACGCAATTGGCTATAGGAATGATACCACGGGTGTTCCACATGCAATTAGCAAGTGGAAGACTCCAATCCATGCACAGGCCATCAGCTGATCGTGAGCATCACCTACCAAAGTCAACCTGCTGCCTATGCAAAACAGATGCATTTTTCCACATCTACCAGAGAGGGGATGAGAGAGTGACAGAGGGAAAGAAAGACAGGAAGAGAAAAAGAGCCAAGCATGTTTGTGTATGATCTGTGGGTAGAGAGAGGTCTCTGGGTATTATAATGGTTGCCTATATATAGCTATATGGCTGTGTATTGTGTACAACAACCTCTACGGTGTTTGTCAACTGTTGGCCTTGTAATGCCACATTGGGACATATGGTTCAAAATATGAAAATGTAGCAAAACACATCCTGCAATGGATCCTGTTATTTACACAATCGCACCAACACCCACCCAGAATACTGATGGCACACACCCACTTACCAGTACAGAGTTTCAAACCCCTGCCAAGCTATGTATTGGTACTATAGTGGTACGCAGTTATCACAAGCACAATGGTGTTTATATGTTGGAGAGCTGTCCAAAGGCATCTTTGAAGGTGACTGACATCAGCTGCAGTGCTAGCAGAGGGGTGAAGGAAGGGCAGTAAGTGTGAATGTCCACAAAAGCTGGCATCAACAAAGCCTCACACATTTTCACAGATCCCAGGACCAGGATTAGAACTCATACCTAACTAGTTTTCTACACTATGGTATTACAGAGTTATAACAAGCTACATGGAGCTTATAGGACTGAGAGTTGGCCAAAGGGTTATTTCAAGGTGAATGACATCAGTATGAGTGGTAACATTGGTAATGGGAAGTGCAGTGTGTGTAAATGGGTCATCAATCATTCCTCTGGAAGCACACACACACACACACACACACACACACACACACACACACACACACACACACACACACACACACACACACACACACACACACACACACACACACACACACACACACACACACACACACACACACACACACACCTTTACATTTGACAGAACTGAGTATACAAATGCTACATGAATACTGGTTTTTACTATTGTGTTACACAGTTATCACAAGCACCACAGACACTATAGGGTTGAGAGCTACCAAAAGGAATGCCTACAGTGAGTGACATCTGCACATCATGCAATATTGGTCAATTAGATGTTTAGTGGGTGGGACAGGCCTTATAATGGACTTTTATCTATCACTGTCTGTCTCTCTCTTCCCCACATCTCTTTACGTGTATGTTTGACATATTATAGCGTGTAGGCCTTGAATATGTGTGAGTATTTCTATCCAATGTGTGTGTGAAGCATAAATGGTGTACAATTTGGTGTGTGTGCACAGACATCTGCAAATAACAGATACGTATAGTCCACTGTGTTGTCAGACATGGGCTTCATTTCTCCAAGTGTAAGAGCCTGCCTAGTATGACCTTCTGTATTGAGTGTGTTAATCCACTCTAGGTAGGGTCGTACTCCAGTCCAGGGTTTGATTTTCTCAACCTGCAGATAGCAACCTGTTTTTGCAGGTTATCTGTTGATAAGTTGACAATATGGAGTCACAATGGGCGACAGATAGGGGGATAATATAACTATTGCTGTCTGTGATGCTTGTGTTACATGGTTGGCGTTAGCAGAGATATTCAGACATATGTACTGTATTATACTGTGATGTATTATGTCATCAACTACTGACATATAATTATTTGCTCACAGTTATTTACTGGGAAATACACGATGAATGAAGCTGAGTCCAGTATTGTGGTCCACAGCCTACACATTCTTGCACACTCCTGCCATTGTGGAGGAGTAGCTACAGCCACTTGCTGATAGGTCTGTGTAAATGGCCCAGCACCTTGGCAGTATGGTGGCTGAGGATCCCCTTGTTGTACATATATCGAATTAACAGAATGGCCATATCCTGCTGTGGCCATACCTCTCAGCTGTAGAGATTTACCCAGGTTACCCAGAGGCAGGGCTCATATATCTGCTCAGTTCCCCTTCACATTGTGGTTTATGAGCAGGTTTGTACCCACCTATTACTGGGTTTGCAGGCAGGGGTAGTGTGCGCACACATCAGAGTTTCAGACTTCACACACTCCATGATGCCCATGCATCTACACCCCCCCAATCTATTTTATCCTCATCCTAACATTATGTAAGCAATATCTGGGAAATATCCCTATAGTTGGCCCTTCATCCCAGCAGTATTTATGGATTGGCCCCCAGTTCATGCAGTAGGATATGGGGGGCATGCTTCTGGGATTTGTTAATATGGCCTTGCTTTTGTGTTCTGTTGACTGTGTTAATTTGTTATTTGGGACCACAAGAGATACCATACATTGGCAGTACAGGTGAGGCACAGGCCTTTGTCAGAAAGACTGTAGGCCATTTGGTAGTACTGCAGGCCATCTGTAGCAGGCCAGTGCATTCTGTCACTCCTAAATTCCCAGGCTGTGAGTCAGTGGATTTCCCTAGCGTGACAGGGTAAACGTTTGAGGTGTTAATGGGAATAGTTCCTGTACATATTGACTCATTGGGCCGGATGCATGCAGGGAGCTGCTTACAGCTAGGGACACACCTGCATAAGACACCTCTTCAGCATGCTGGATTCTGTGGGTATTCCCAAACAGAAATGAGGTCATACTGTACTCTTTCCCAACAGGAAGGATATAACTTGTGATAAACCTTTGGCTGATGGTGGAGTGAGCTGAGTGCATGTCTGATATGGAAGCTACTTACAGCTGACTCACAGATATACCTGGGAAATTCCCCTTATGCTGCCTTGTGCACGGACATAGGCAGTCTCTCATTACTACATAACTGTGTCTTTTGTGGCCTGCCAATGATTGTCCAGACTACATCAGTATTCCATACTACACAGACAACGAATGTGCTGCTAACCTGTATGTACAATTCCAAAGTTATGTGCAGTTGACAGTTACATTTTATGCACTCTGTCTAGGGTACTACCACGTGTATACTGTGTGTATGTATGGGCCCACATTCATGGCATGTCCATCTTTCAGACAGTGACAGATATTGACATCTGGACAGTGAGTACGGATGAATGCTGACATGAGTATTGCTGAGAAGCATTGTTGTTGACACTGCAGTTGTCAGAACATGGCCCTGTCATCCACAGTACTGCCCATAGGCCACCAATACACAGCCTTCCAGGCCTACAAACTGACCACTTCCACACAATGTTGAACACACAACAACCTAACATATGGGCCGCTGCATATTGTTCACATGCAACACTCTATCCTGTAGATTGGGCCAGCTCAGGTAATCTGTGCTCCACTGTTATTACACCTCACACTTACATGTTACTGCATTTCTACATGGGATTGTGGGGGGCACACTTGACGACTTTAAACATTTGTTGTGACTGTACTGGTATTTCAGGTACTCTGTTGGCTTCCATTTCATTTTGCATTCTGACCTATCATGCAGACTGGAGGCATATCAGTAGTGTACAGATCTTAGGTTATATTGACCTACATTTCAATTTCAGACTTATTACCCTTCAAAACTGACATACAATTGCCAGACTGGTTGCAGTCTATCTGTATAGATCTGGAGGGGGGCTGTTAACCATTGCCATCAATTGGAGGCCTTAGACTAGCCTTTCTTTATGGTCATCTACACCTGTCTTGCTGGCTGAGGCTGGTGGTGGGTATGTGAGCCGCACTGACAAGCATGTGTGTGTCCTATAGACACACATTTAGGCCACGACATGTACCGCAGTGGGATTTGTCACTTTGTCTTGTACTGCCTAGTATGTTGACAGCAGTATTTGTTATGGATTTTATGCTGCCCATATAGGTGTCCACTATCTGCTGCCATCCCATTCAGCCGCTCAGTTCCCTTGCATGCTCACATCCATACCATAGATACAACTATGATAACATACTACTCCATTCGCAATTGATGGGAAGACTGACTTACCTTGTGTCTGTGCCAGTCTTGAGGATGGTGCTGGAGGGCTGACTATGTTGGATGCACAAAGTACACTCCCTATACATGGTAAAGCACAGGTAGTGTCATGTTTGGCATCCCTTTTACTGTATGTGTGAGTCAGAGAGAGGTGTCATTCCCTGGGTCCCTACCGTGTCAGTGTATGTGGATGCATTGTCTCTATGCCAAGGCCTGGGCATACTGGGCATGCATCCTTCTGCCTACAAGGGCAGGCTCAGGTAGTTCCTCCTCCAAATCACTCTGTGCCTGTGATGGCCTTGGCAATGGTGGGGGCTGTGTGGCCTTTCCCCAGGTTGTTCCTGTTGCAGCTGTTTCTGCAGGATCATATTGTGTAGCATGGTACATACTATGATCATTTGTGTACATGTAGCTGGAGAAGTACTGCAAGACTCCACCGGATATGTCCAGGCAGTGGAACCATGATTTGAGCATCCCAAACACACGCTCTATTATGATTCCAGTTTGCATGTGTTCCTCATTATGGAGTTCTTGTTCGGGTGTGTGTGCATTTCTGATGAGTGTCATCACCCACGGCTCCAGTGCGTAACCAGCATCCCCCACTAGGTGGCCATATGGGATGTCCCCACTGGTAAATGACTGGTATAGCTTTGTCATATGCCAGATGTGGGAGTAGTGATAGCTTCCAGGGCTGCCAGCAGACACATTCAAGATAATGCCCTGGGCATCGCACATGACCTGGCAGCTGATGGAGGGGAAGCCCTTGTGGTTTATGTAGACCCTACCCCACTCTCCAGGTAGTACTTTAATGTCTATGTCCATGCAGTCTATAGCACTCACTACCTCAGGGTATTCTGCTATTTCTAAAATTTACTTTCCAAACTGGCACAAAAATGCTAGGGCTACTACTCGTAAAACACTCGTATTTATTTTAAACGCCAAATATAATCAAACGTTTTTCGTCCTTACTCAATGCTCGGACTTCTTCAGAAATTAATTACAGCCATTTCAAAAAACTTCTATTATTTATAAGTTCATACAAAAAACCCGCCAAAAAACTAATCAGCGAACACAGGATCATTTAAAGGTATATTAGCCTAAAAGCCTGTTAGTTTGCTAATGTATTCTAAAACTTCAGTCAAGTCATTATATTACAATAAAACCAACCAATGTTTATAAATTAAATGAATATGAAGGTGAATTAATACATTGCTGATAAATATGCAATACATAAAATTCCTGATAATAAAATTTATCCTATCACTTATTATGATTTTTTAAAATTGATTTTTTAAAAATCTGTGTAGATACTATTATTAGGTTAAATAAGGAAGATAATGCACTTGCCAGACATGTAATGAGTTTCCCTGAACATAAATTTCAGTTCAGGGTACTTGTACAAGTGAAAAAAGATATAAGAGGAGGCCCTTACAGTTTACTACTTGAAAAGGTAGAATTATTATGGCAATTAAAATTAAATAAGAGGAGGCCCTTACAGTTTACTACTTGAAAAAGTAGAATTATTATGGCAATTAAAATTAAATGCTTTTGTAAGCCCAGGCTTAAATGAAAAATGTTCACTTATGTGTTTGCTCAAATTAAAAAGTTTGGAGAGATGATTGAGTGTAGAACATAAATGTTAAAAGGGTTGTAGCATCTGTTTTATTTAATAAATAGATTTTTTTTTATAAAAATATATAGGTGATGAGAATACATAGTATCTACACAGATTTTAAAAAATCAATTTTAAAAAATCATAATAAGTGATAGGATACATTTTATTATCAGTATTTTATGTATTGCATATTTATCAGCAATGTATTAATTCACCTTCATATTCATTTAATTTATAAACATTGGTTGGTTTTATTGTAATATAATGACTTGACTGAAGTTTTAGAATACATTAGCAAACTAACAGGCTTTTAGGCTAATATACCTTTAAATGATCCTGTGTTCGCTGATTAGTTTTTTGGCGGGTTTTTTGTATGAACCTATAAATAATAGAAGTTTTTTGAAATGGCTGTAATTAATTTCTGAAGAAGTCCGAGCATTGAGTAAGGACGAAAAATGTTTGGTTATATTTGGCGTTTAAAATAAATACGAGTGCTTTACGAGTAATAGCCCTTAGCATTTTTGTGCCAATATTCTGCTATTTGGTGGAAGAGATGCATATTGCTGGTCAATGCCTCATGGGTGTTGAAGAAATATCACCGACATTTGCTGACATGGCATCCAGGAACTGGTGGAGTACCATGGATGCTGATGCCTGTGAGATCCTCATGATATCCCCCAGTTGGCCATTGGAAGGTACCTCTGGCTAGTATTCTTAAGCCTACACATACCTTGGTAGCCACTGGGATGGGTTCCCCTCTGTTGGTTCTGTGTGTGAGGCGTGGCTGGCACAGCTCAACAATTTGCTGTAGGAGGTCCCTGTCCACCATATAGCACTCCACTATCTCCAGCTCATGTAGCCCCTGGTCGGTTACCCTGGGAATGTACACTCTTCTCCTTCTCCTCACTGTGGGTTGGTCATCAGTATTCACATCCTCGCCACCCTCAGTCTCTTGCACATATTGATGTATGAGAGGGACAGCAGCCCCTAACATTTTGTTAGTTTTGTCAGGTACAATTTCCCCATCTGTGTACATCAGTGGTGTAGAGTTTGTGGGAAGAACCAGACTAGAAGGTGTTTGCATAGTTTAGAGCAGTGTGCCAGGCTGTTCCATGTGTAATTGGCTGATTCTGATACATTTCACCTGCCAGCTATGCTAGTTCTCCTTGATTGCCTTCCTACTGTTGTTTTCCCTTCCCATTGGCTTCCAGATTAAGCCCAGAGGTGCGTTGCATATACCCAGTGTTCAGATGTGAACAGAGCTGCTATTTCCTGGTTTTTTTTCTGTTTAAAACCTGGTATGTGGCGCACACCCATTTAGGCTATGTACACAGTGCTCATGAACTTCTGACACACCCCCTTCCTTAGCTGTTCTTAGCTAATGGCAAACACGAGCCACAGAGCTCCAATGAGCTTACAGCAAGCATGACACACCCCCTTATGAAGTCATTCAGCTCTTAGACTTGCACTGTTGTATTGCTGCACCTACACTGTCAGGTGCAAACTAACACTGAGAGGAAATCTGTGCTTCAGTATCAATCCCCTGATCTGCATAAAACAGAATGCTAATTCATAATTACCACACTCACATTCAGTCTTCCCACGTAGCAACCACTATTCCCTGATATTGTTGTATTATGCATGTCATTGACTATCATGGCAAAATGCTGATTTGGGTTTAAAAGCTTATGTTCCACTTTTTTTTCTTATTTTCGGCCTGATCCCATTTGCGCACCGCTGCCCTACGCTTAAACGGCTGAAACCGGCCAAAAGAATAAATAAAAGTTATTTTTTATAATTTTGCAACTATTTATCATGCCAATGGCCATATATTTAGCCATTGGCATGCCTACTCCATTGAATACATGCTTTCTTTGTAGCTGTCATGCCTCCGTTTTGTAATTTGAAGAAATGTATTTGGTTATTAACCCAATACATTTCTGCAGGTTACACTATTCCTCCACAGACGCCTGCCTGCTTCCTGGATCACTGCAGTTTTCACCTGCAAGTGGGGTAATTGGCATATAGCAGTGGTGTCCATGCAGGAATAGTGTAGGAGCACTTGTGCACATGCCAGGAGCTCATTCCTGGATCGATCGGTGGATATATTGGGTGCAGCAGCTCTTGCACTATTCCTGCACACCGTGCAGAGCTTGCTGAATCCTGGGGACTGTTTATTACATTGTCATTTCAATGACCCCAAAATCTTTGGAGTAGTAAGGTACAAAACTTTCTAGAACTCCATTCATAGTGCCAGGAACACTTTAGATAAGGAAAGGTGAGTTCTGATATGATTGTACAACATTCCATTCTGAGTGCTCATTTGTTGAAACATTTACAGATATACAGTTGTTCAATATTATTTTTTTTGCCTTGACCCTTTTCTGTAATTAAATATAAACTGAGCTTTCAGAATCAATGGCCATTGTTTCTTATGCCAGTTTTTCTATCAGTTTCTAAGCAACACAGTAACAACATCAGTTTGCATGATTTAAAATAATATGTATGTGAGAAGCAAGAGTGTTTTCTGGTTAGTTAGACTAAGGATTAGGTAAGGGGATAGTTTGTAGGAGTGCGTGTGTATGCAAATGTTAGTGTCATGGAAAGGGTTTCCTTAAGGTAAAATGTCAGGTTAGAGCTGGGGCAAGGTTAAGTTTAGAATTAGCATGCCTACCCTAACCCTAACCCTGACCCTGTCCCTAATGTTAACCCAACACCTTAACTTAGGAAATCATGTTCCATAACCTACCACTATTCAGACAAATTGTATCTGAATCTGGTAGTATGGTTCTATTATACAGTGGGAAAGGGAAACTAATTATTTCCCTTTTTCAATCAGTTTTATTTTGTTTTTTTTGTTTGTTTTCAGGTGACTGTATTATTGAAATGATATTTGTATTTGTATGTGTGTGTGTGTGTGTGTGTGTGTGTGTGTGTGTGTGTAAGGTGCTACTTATAAATATATATATATATATATATATATATATATATATATATAAAAACTAAATGTTTATATAAGGTTCCATTCACGTAGTCGAACCTTTACAAGATGGAACCACATATGGTCGACACCATACGTTCAAATTTGTAAAAGTTTGAGCATTTCAATGGAACTCTCCGTAAGTGGAGGTTTCCATTCACATCAATTTGGTACGATCTTGTAGTCGGTATATTTAAGTAGCGGGGGGTGGGGGGTTTGCCCCCCTGCTTACAACAAGTTATTGTTTTGTGCGTTGTGTTTTTTTCTTTTTTTGCATAGTCGAAGTTCTGTAACTTCGAACTTAATGGTTCATCCATTAGGTGTTCGAAGTTATGGAACTTCGACTATCTAATATAGACCCGTTTATATATACTATCTATCACCTATCTATATTTATATATGGAAGGTGCTACTTTTGTCAGGCAACATTGCGACATCTGTTAAATCAACACAATTTGGTCAACTAAACAGATGGTCGACCCCTGTTGACAAAAGTAGCAGATCAGACAATTCTAGGAGTTGGGGAATTTACCCTTTCCCAGAGAATTGTGGGAAATCAGAGTTAGAATTTATAATTAGCAGAGGGCAGGGGGATATACTCTTCCACATGGGGGGTGCAGAAGGACTTTCCTCCTGCAAAAAGCAATGCTTTTTTTTAATTTTGTTTTAAGGTTTTTTGCATTCATGGAGATTGATGCTAGGTACATGTTTAGCAGTGTGTCGAGGCTCATAATGTTGATCATTTGGTGTCATTTGTTACATCAATATTAGTGCCCTTGCCCATCCACACACACACAGACACACATTAAGACACACACACACACACACACACACACACACACACACATATATATAAGGATCTGCTTTATATTATCAAAAAAAATGTATGCGAAATTCAAAAAGTCGAGACCACTTTTCCAAAACAACATGTTATCGAACACCCGGAACATCACAATTTCACTCTGGAAAACTAACCACTTCTGCATAACACAGAAAAAACAAACTGAAGCAAATCAAACCCATATATATGTTACTCGTGTAGAATATGGTATGTAGTATATAGCATTTGCTGTTTACAGGTACGTCAAGTAGAATTTATTAACACTGCAAAATGTAAAATGAAGTTTTCTCTCAAAGAAACATTAAAACAAACACTCTTTTTGCTTGCACTTCATTTCTGAGTTCATCAGTTGAGTTTAGTGTCATAAAAAAAATCAAACATTTTTCAGATCTATTAATTCCAGCTCTGGACTTATCAGTCTTGTTTTAAAGTCTCTCAAAAATATCAAAATTCTTTAGGGTTCTCAGGTATGGGAGATTTGGCCAAGCTCCCTCACATATTAATTATCAGGTTCTTTTTTTATTCTCGACAGATAATCTCATGGTCTATAGATAGGCATAAGGCTAGCTCCCTTACAAGCTATTTTCATGCTAACCAATTTGAATTAAAGGTGAGAATCAGACTGTGTACCTTCTGTGAAGTAAATATCTTAACCATCATATCAACTCCTAACACACACGTAAGCCTCAATCTACAGTTAGGATTCTGGTACTCCAACTACCCTGGTACTTCAAAATGTCTTTTGGTTATTGTTCCCCTGACAGTATAGGTGACTTGTCTAATTTTCAGTCAATTAGAGGACAGACTATAACAGTAATGTTGGGTACAATCTTTCTATAGCAACCTGCTTGTCTTAAAAAACTTTCAGTTGTCACTTTGTATATGTTATAAACCAGCTTCTGACAGCTTTTATTTTGTCTGTTTCAAGCCTAATTATCCCTCTCCCAATCTGCCTTCAGTCATACAAATGTTTACTTTTGGTAGCATTAGTTCAGTGTTCTGCCTGTTTTAATAGTCTTCAACAGATTGTTCTTTCTATAACTGTGACCCAATCTTCTATATAAATTCTAAATAATTCTAAATAAATTACTATATCATAAAGGAGTGATGTGAGTATCTGGCATGAGGTTTCAAAACTTAACCATTAACCTTTGAAAAATGTCAGTAGCTCTGTGTAGTTCAAATAGTAAAATAGTATATTGAAAAAGACATTCAGGCCTAGAGAATGCTATTGTTTCTTTGGTTTTTGTGGTAAGGGAATTCTTCTAGGGCTCCTTGGTTAAATCTTCTCTCTATGAGTTCATCCTCTCTGAGCATTGGATAAGTGTCAAATATGAATATGCTATTAAATCTGAAGAAATTATTACAGAAGCATATGAAGCCATCTGGGTTATGGAATAAGACAGCCTGACTTTTGTATCAATTTGGAAACTCTTCAGTTACTCCAAGCTGAAGAATTTTGTGCACTTCTTCACATTTTCGTACTCTGGGATTCATTACAATTTTAGGTTTACCTTTTCTTTTAATACAGTTTAAATACAATGCTGCATTAAATTTCTTATTCAGGGTAGATCAGAAAAAAAACTCATTATTTCTCAATAAACCCCTTTTATTATTTGTTTCCCCTTTAGACAATGTGTCATCTTTCTGAAATCCACATATAAGGTTCTCTGATAGTATACTCTTCTGGCAGATTAAACTTATGGCCAGAAAAACTCCTGCATTAAATACCACTGAGTCACTGATTTCCATCCTCAACCTCAGAAAACTGGACCAAAATAAATACCACTAACTGCGCCCCATTTACCTCTATTTTTCTAATATACATTGTTCTGCACAAAAGTTTAGCTTTGCTTTTTTTTTTTATTTTTGTTTGTTTTTTTTAATGTTGTTTTTTTAAGTTGATTTTTCCCTATTTCTAAACATTTACATGGTTCCATTTAATCCTTGGTGATAGGTTATTGATTCTATGAGCAACAGCTTTGTGGCTGCTGAGATTTGCTCTTACAGTTGCCACAAACCATTCCTTGCACCATCAATGTTTTCAATGTTGTGTGCTTAGAATGCAATATTTATTTAGAGCTCTGTTCTTACAGTTGTCACGAACCATCCATTTTTTCAATATACTGGTCTTGAAATGCATTTTTTATTTTTAGGGTTTATTTTATTTGTTTTTTGTTTTGTAGCTTTATAGTTAAATTTTTATTCTATGATTGGAACTGGACATGTAAAGATGTCTCAGATTATTTTCCAGATGCCCTCAATTCAAGGCAAAACATCTGCTCTCACACAGAATATGTATAAAGGTGGATTTATAACCACATTTTTTGAGAAATTTTGGTAAAAGTTTTCTCCAAAAGCACCACACATCTTAGTTTTGCTAAGTTTAGCAACTGTTTAATATGAATGATGGTATCATTTCATAAACTATTTATTTTGCATGTGGGATTATCTTCACAAACTTTTGTTGGCATATTAAGAATGGCTTTACTTACTGTCAAGGGTCATTTTTCTGTCAACCCTACCTACTGATACATCAAGGCAGGCCCACCATTACATCATGGTAACTCACTAAAGGTCAACACGCTCAATCTACCCACTTGGTGATAATTGGTGCCCTGCTTTGGCACATCCACTTTTTAGTCAATATACTGAATGCCTGGAGCTAAGGTCCTCAGTACACTAAGTAGTGCTCAACTGCTTTTCAAATAAAAGTTTTTTTAAAAAACTGAGTACTGGGGATTTTTTCAGCAGAGACTGCATAGGTTGATACATTTAGATGCCTGGATAGCCTAACCCCTCTAACTCTCCAAAGTGCAGCAGCCTGACACTCCAGCCTGACATATGAACTGGCATCACTGACTGATGTTTAACTTGCCCAGTTAGATTATTTGCTAATTGGCTTTCTTTTTAGCTTGTGGAGGTTTCACCACCCCACATCAGTAATTCTGTCCAGTGTTCCCCTCCACTGGAGACCTACCATTGTAGTACAAACCTAATCCAAGTGAGTAATTGCACAGGTTAAACTATACTCTTGGCATCTATGTCATCTCCCAGGCTGACTACAAAAGCATCAGCTTCCCTCCATGGTTTTTACATGTATATGTGCTAAATTTGTTCTGGTCTTTTGTTTCCCATTTGTCTTATTTTGTACTTCACTCCATTCATTTTCTCTGTCACCTCTGAGGGTCCCTCCCATCTTGCAAAAGTACTAATAATACTTTGTTCCCTCTTATATTCCCAAGTCTGTAATTTTTATTGCCCACCCTTTGTTGCTTCTCTTGTACCCTTTGCATGTGTTCCACAACTATTAACACAGTTTTAATCTATTTTGCAGACTACTAAAGTATGTTACTATACTTTTAATCACATCCTTTTCCTCCACCCTAGTCACTGTTGTTAGGGTCTCTAATCCACAGAAATATTTACTCTACAGTAACTCAAATGATGTAACTCCTGTTGCGGCTTGGGGCACTTCTGTTACAGGAAAAATGATGTGGGGAAGTAGCTCATCCCAGTTCTTTACATATTTTTCTGTGGTCCTCACTAGGATAGACTTCAGAGTTTTATTATAGTGCCCAACTAACCCAATAAGACTGAGAATGCTACACTGAATTTCTTACATGTTTCACCTAAAGCACTGGCAAAGTTAGTGGGGTTCTCTGATCCAAGAGTATATATTTAGGAGTCCTTATCCTGGAGAAAAGTAACACAAGTCCTTTTGCTACTGATTTAGCATTGACCTATCAAGGCAATACTTATTCATGAAACTTAGTGTTATAGCCAGTAATCAACAGATTGTATATTGTTAGCTATTAGTAGACTTTACTAATGATCCTAAAAGATCTGTTACTATCCATTTAAATGGAGCGTCAGTTATAAACATAAGTATCTATGGACTTTTGAACCTTGGAAGCAGTTGCCATCTTTTCACATTCTAAGCAAGTGGTGAAAAAATAATCTGTCCTCGGGAATTCATGAATCTTGCACCAGGCGCAGGCATAGCGTAGGTGGTATAATGCCAAATATGGCCGCTGAGCGATTCAGGTATGATCCAATTCCATGTGCACTACCAGTGTACATCAGATCTGCGCAGCCCTCGGCTTAGGTATGCTAATCACCCCATGCACAGTGCCGCACCATGCAAATGAAGGTACATAGTGATTCATGAAGTGGTGCAGGCCTAACGTAAACCCACAGAAATGTAACCCAAAAAAAAAAAATGGTTTACATTTTTCCAAACAGAACATCGGAGCTATGAAAGCGGACCAGACTCATGTATTACAAAGTTAACATATGCCAATGGCTAAATATACAGCCAATGGCATAAGAAAAGATGCACAACACTTAAAAAACAACATTTAATGTCATGTCCACAGTAACGCAAAGTACAATTGCAGGGCATGTGTGCGCAAACGGGAACACAAAGAAAATATATACAAATGTCATAAAATTGCAATGTAATACAAATCATGATTTCACAATAATACTCAATGGTATGCATGGTACAATGCAACCAAGCTGCAAGGGTTGCTAAGGGTCTGTGACAGCGTTCGGCGTGGTAACTAGGAATTAGTAGTCAATGCCATGCAAATGAGTCATGTAATAGTGAATCGCAAACGTCCTGCCGGACTAAGGATGTACCATACGGCGCAGCACTACAACACCGAGGAGTGGTTTAGAGGTATACATGACATCAGCAGTGGGGTGTGCCACCATAGCTGTAAGCACATTGGAGCAATGCAAATGCGGCCTGGCCGGTGCTAAGCAAAGCCGCAGGACAGGGGTGGGGATGTAGGTATAGCATCGTTTAGCTGAGAGCACATATGGTGCCCGAAAGTGCATGTGTACAGGGATGAAAATGTGCCTGAAACCCGGTAAGTGGAAGCACGCGGCACGCACCATAGCTCAAACAGGAAGGTTAGGGGAAGAAAATAAGGAAATGCCGCAGTAGGGTAATTGGAGTACAACTGAGCAATTAACACCTATTAACTCACAGTGGGCAATCAACAGCAGCTGACAAGTCTGCTCGCAGAAACCTGCAAAACAGGATAGGGAAGGTGTTGGATTGCAAAGAAAAGAGAACTGTCATAGCAGAGCAAAGCAAACCTGCAGTAGACCGGCTATAGAACACATTACGCAAGATAAGCCAGGTTTAGGAAAGTACAAATGAAAGCAGGCTGCTGGATACATGCCAGAAAATGAGAGGTGAAACGTTAAGAAATGTAAAGGGAAGGGCAAGAGGTAATCCACGGCAGCCAAATGTAATTCAACACCAAAGGCACCACAATAATAGTACCTGTCGTAAAACACATAAGATGCCCTGTAGCTAAGATCGTACATACACACCCTGTGACATCATCAGTGTTCACAGCACAATAGTATAAAGTGTGAAAGCACCTCACACACACCTGTGTATTCCCAAACACTGCACCAATGGTGTAAACAGATGGGGAACTTTTACAATGTACATGTTGGGAGCTGCCATAGCTGTGATTCATCACCATGTGTTAGAGACTGAAGGTGTTGTGGAGGATGATGCTGACAACCACCGCAGGCCCCAGAGGAGGAGAAGAGTGTTCAGGCCAAGGGTAACCTACCGGGGGCTACATGATCTGGAGATAGTAGAGCATTACAGGGTGGACAGGGACATCTTACAGCAAATAGTTGAGCTGTGCCGGCCATGCCTGAGATCCAGAAACAACAGAGGGGAACCCATCCCAGTGGACACAAAGGTATGTGTAAGCTTGCGAATACTAGTCACAGGTACCTTTCAAAGGCCAACTGGAGATATAATGGGAATCTCACAGGCATCAGCATCCAGGGTACTACACCAGTTCCTGGATGCCGTTACTGCATGCCAATGAGCATATATACTTCCAGCGAACTCAGGAGGAGTTGGCCAGCAATATGCGTCTCTTCCACCGTGTGGCACACTACCCAGAAGTACTGGGTGCGATAGACTGCACGCACATACATATCAAGTCACCACCCGGTGAGCATGGTAGGTGCTACATAAACCGCAAGGGATACCACTCCATCAACTGTCAGGTCATGTACAATGCCCAGGGCATTATCATGGATGTGTGTGCTGGCAGTCCTGGAAGCTACCATGACTCCCACATCTGGCATGCCTTACAGCTGTATCAGGAATTTGTCAGGGGGGACATCCCACATGGCCACCTTGTGGGGGATGCTGGCTATGCACTGGAGCTGTGGATGATGACTCCCATCAGAAATGCACACACACCCATGCAGGAATGCCATAATGAGGCACACGCATAAACCAGAATCATCATAGAGTGTGTGTTCGGGATGCTGAAATCATGGTTCCATTGCTTGGCCATATCTGGTGGAGCCTTGCAGTACTCTCCAGGCACGTGTGCCCACATCTTCATAGTATGTGCCATGCTACCTAATATGATCATGCGGAAACAGCTGCATCTGGGACATAATGGTGAAGGCCCTCACAGCCCACCGCAATTGCCAAGGCCATCACAGGCACAGAGGGATTCAGACCATGAACACCCTGTGCCAGCCCCAGTAGACAGACGGAGGCATGCCCAATATGCCTATGCCTTGGCAAAGAGGGAATGTATAGCACATACTCTGACAGTGTAGGCCCCTACAGACAGACACACCTCTCCACCTGCACACACAGTAAAATGGATGGCACACACACACACGACCACCTGTAAATTGTAATGTATAGGTGGCCTACTGTGTGACTCCTACATAGGCAGCCCTCAACCATTGCACACACAACAGCTATTGGAACAAGGAATGTCAACACCTGAACAGTACACTCACCTATCAGCATATGTTGGTACTGTATGTATAGGTTCCTAGGTACATTGGTAGGTACACGCCCAATTGTTAGAGGCCATTCATCAGTTTAGGCAAACAGTGTCTGCTGTCGCCACCACATCGAGTAACCAACTGTCCCTCAGTGGAGCAGAGCCAATTGTGGGATCCATGTGTGTAATCACTGTTCTCCACACACTCTGCATGGATTCCCTGGTGTGTTAATGAGGGGCTCCATATAATGTAATCATGGATGTAGTGGCAAAGCATGGGGTGTACCCATGACAGGTATCTGTCACCCCAACATGCTCCACCTATGGTTGTGTGAAGGTGTAGCTCATTATAGTGCGTGGCTCACTGTGACATACATTCCCAATGCTGGAGCACATCCATTAAACATCACTTGGCCATACCATTAATAGGTCTCATCCATATGTAAACTAACTAAGTTACCCATTTCATTGCAGTATGGAGTAACAGCCATAGTACAGTCCACATACAAAACACCATAACACGTGTACAAATCCCAGATGCCCAAGTGGTAAATGCACTGACTGTTGTGCATGTTCCCAGTTCCACATCCTGCAAGGGACGTTACGTAATCCCGAAGGCACAAATAATGGATGTTGGATGCAGGTCATCAGATCAGGTTTAGCACATGTTAGCAGGAATATGTTTTGCCCAGTGCTGGTAAGTGTCATTTAAACATGACTATACGGATATGCACGAAACAGGGCTAAGCTTCTCTGAATATCACGCAGATCATGGTCAATGATGTCCAGAACAGGTGAAACTAGCATTATGCACCCCTGTACTAATAGTGCCTGCTCTGAAATATAAAACAACCACTGCCAGGAGTAGAACACGCAATCATGTACACAATCACCTTACACTAAGCTACCCAAGATGTACCAACGGCAGGTGTTTAATGTGACAGGTCCAAACAAACGTGTGGAGTCGAGGAAACAGTATACGTCGACAGGTACACAATGAAAGGTGTATTCTCCCTCTCACTCTCTCTCATGTGTATATATATATATATATATATATATATATATATATATATATATATATATATATATATATATATATACACATATATACATAATAGAGATAGAAAGGGTGATAGAGAGATATATGTTGATATATACTGATTCACCTCTATCTGCAAATATATAGATAGGTCAACGACATGTACACAACTATGGAGGTAGTAATAAATGGGATACTGCCAACTATGGAATGTGTCACATACCGACACGTGTAATCACAAGGCTTAAAGACTGAAAGAACACAGTACTGGAACACTGGAACTGCATATAATATTATCACGATATTAAGGGACATTTAGTTATCGCTGCAGGTGTTGCGGTCCATGTAGGTACTGTGTTCAACTGTGTTTGTGATTGCTGTAGTCTGTGTATGTCTGTGTTGAGGGTGCTGTGTGCATTTCCGTGGGACTGTAATGTGTGTGTGTGTGTGTTTGCATCGTGTGTTTGTTAGTGCTAACTTGGAGGTAGATCATTACAGTAGGTGTGGTTATAGCTGGCCGTAGGCATACGGTTACCACCTGTCCCACTTTAAGAGGGACAGCCCCTCCCTGGGCAGTTGTGTCCTGACAAACAATATTAAAAAGGGCAAATGTCCGAGATTGTAGGACATAATTATGTCCCATATATTATGTAATAGTTGCATTAAATAGTTATGCCTGTATCTACAAAATGTAAATGTTACATGAAACATGATAAGTAGCTAAAGTGCTACAAGAATAAGTATGTATTCAGGATAAAAGTACATTCTATCCTGTGCACTGACCATGGGTATGTGTCGGCCTGTAAACACCAATGTGTGTCCAGCAAATGTCCCACTATAGCCATTTGAAAAGGTGGCAACCCATGCCAAAGAGGTTCAGTCACCAACACAACTACAATGAGTGCAAATATCTGTGAGAGAAATACATGAGACAGCTGTCATTTAGTAACATTCCTTTACATATCACTGTATTTCTGGAGGTATGGAAGTATCAACTTCACCTGCATACTATATAGAATCCAATTAACAATGGCTCAATGTATAAGCCCGTAACAAACATAGTTCAGTCTACTAACTGATAGGTCTTCAATTAGGGAAGGAGCCCACACACATATATGGAATATGTAGAAATGCAGTCCTCACAAACCTGTATATGCTATGTACACCCACCTACATCTCCCCCACACCCGAAACAATTGCAATACAGACTGTAATAACATCACAAACATCCACTCACTCAATTACATCTGCAGAGGCGTTAACATACCTTGTGAGAGACACATTTGTAAGGGCGCCATGTGAAATCGTAGCTGTTGTATAATGGAACAGACGGCGATGTTACAGGTTTTGTTTGCAATACTCCCTCATCAGACGGTTGAGATGATAGGTACAATCACATGTAGAACCACATACTCTAGCCGTCACACACAATCCACAGGGGACATTAATTAAAAATATCCGTGTCTCTACAAATAGCAGTTGCAATTCCTCACAACAAAACACATACAGGCCGTCTCCCCGAAGGTAGGGCAAAAGGGAAATGCCCAAGGGGAGAATTCAATTATACCCCACTGTTGCCGCGTAATTGGCGAATGGAGTAGCTGCACAGCTGATGTGCATGTAATAATTTACTCAGGAACACCAATTGGCGGCAGTAAAACACATGTTACAGGTATCAACATATATAAGGATGACTTGCCATACATTCAAACTGTATGCTCATACCATAGAACCATTTAAACAGTAAAGGTGTAAGAGAGATATCTACGAAGATACAAAACGCTAACAAGGTATGCAGAACACTCAGTATGTTAGTGTATGTAGAGCCTGTTTTTTATTAATTAAAAGTGTACGCAATGCATAAAGTGGGAAAAGGTATTATGTAGTGATGTCTTGTTGAGCATAGTAACGCTTGTAGAAATTGTGTGTCCTGCTGTGGGCCACAAGGTAAACATCACAGACACCACAAGGGACATTACATGAGGGCTTTAAACAGAACAATTCCACACCACCCGCCATCAGTGGTAGGGTATGTCCAACAAGTACGTGTAATAGCAGGGGATAGTATATGTTGATATACTGTCACAGTAGGCATGTGTATGTGCATATAATGACAATAAAACCAAATGCCTCGCAAGTATGGCGTGCTCGGTCAAACCATAATCAGACAAACTCCAGCGACCAGCAAAATGTGATACACGACACCAGCCTTACATCAGGATGATAATTTTATTACATGATCTTGTATATTCCTATATCCAGACCGGTTTCTGCTACCAAGCCTTCCTCAATGGATAGAAAAAAAATTTTAAACAATAAAATAATCAGAAATATTTATACTGTTTCCTAAACAATGGAAGCAGTGTTATAGCCCAACCTAGTGGTTGGAGTGTTTTAACACTGTTCAACACAAAATGAACTGCACTATGATAAATTAAAAAACAGTTCTTGAATATATTGATAAAACTATTTATGTTGAGAAGCCCAACAAAACCAGTTATATCTATCAATATATAATAAATAAAGAAAATAGCCCTTAAGTTCAATTGAAGCCTGATCAACATATTCTATTTTTTGATCCATATATTTCCACATTTACAATCTGTTTTCTCTGAGTATGTAACTAGTTTAATATATAATGCTAACAAATACATAATACATAGCTTGTATATATATATATATATATATATATATATATATATATATATTTGTATATAAAAATTGTGTATATATATATATATATATATATATATATATATATATAAAATGAGATATCTGAGCATCAACAGACAAAACTGTTCATCCTATCAAAATCTCTAGAATCTAATAAACCTAGAGTTCATAACATATCCAATTGGAATATCCTGGTATGTTAAATATCAACATTTATATCTGCTCCACAATATTCAAACCTATATATATATTATTATACTCATGAAACTAGTTCTAACTTATAAAAATGTCCTGCTGTACATTATCAACAACTCCATGAATATACAATATTGGTAAATGGGATGTAGGACATAATGTGTATATGTACATATATAAGTAAATATTCCAAGGTGAGAAATAATCCCCTATCAAATCTTATGACTTAAAAATGAAATGAGCATGTCACACTATATCTAACCAGTATAGTCTGCATAGGAGTATAACTAACTATTATTACCAAACGACATATAAGTCGTAATGTTAGTGATCTAATGTATAACTTTGTAAGAGGACCAGAGCAACCAATATAGAATGGCTCACACCAGCCTTGAACTCATAATGCTGATGATCAGCATACATCTTAAGGTTATTTATAAATGGTCATTAAGACCCGGCAGAAATAATTCCCCCAAGATTAGTAATCCAATACTTTTCCTTATGATTTAACATAGTATGCCAACCTTGTTGGTTACTTCTGTCCCCTGTGATTTTATCAATAACCATGAACATAAAATGAGCATTGCCATGTTTAATGGTATGTCTATATAAGGCATTGGTTTCTTTTCTGTTCCTGATGTTGCTTTTATGTTCTGTCATTCGTATTCTAAGTGACCATGATGTTTGGCCCACATAAAATGCCTTACATTGGCAAGTGGCTAGATAAATGATCCAGGTGCTACTACAATTAGCGAACACCCTAGATTGATATACTCGGTTCGCATTAACACTAGTAAATTCTTTAAGTTTACTAACGTGAACAAGTGCTACAATGACCACATGGGAAGGTACCCAGAAGTCTGTCTCCAGTTAAAGTTATTTGTTGATATATGGCACCCCCACTTTCCTTATGTTTATAATGAGAAAAAAGACCTCCTAGGGTTTTGCCCCTCCTGAATGAAATTTGGCATTTGGGTCCCAAAAGTTTTCTTAGTTCCTCATTCACCAAAAGTATATTCCAATTCGAATCTAATATGTTTCTTTCCATGTGGTGGTTCCTGCCATATGTGGTCACAAACCTAAGGGTAGGATCTTCCTTAGTGTTGGATGATTTCTTATATTGTAACAAAGTGTTCCTGTCTTGAGTGTTGCACCATTCACTTGCTTTATATATATCCAAATCTCTATATCCCCTGTCCCTAAATCTGTGGTACAGATCTTTTCTGGCTTCTTCAAAATCCTGCTCAGATGAACTTATGCGTTTGATATGCATAAATTGAGATTTCGGTATGTTTCGGATGCTGTAGTTTGGATGCATACTTGATGCATGAAGCAGTGTATTATACTGTGGGTATTTACGATATGTTTTGGTGCTTAAAGTATGATCCGCATTTCTGTACACTGTGACATCCAGAAAGTCAATAGTATCATGATGAAATGTTACAGTAAACTCAATGCCCCATATGTTTCCATTCAGATATTCAACAAACCTTGTAAATATGCCAGATCCGCCCACCACACCATCCAACAATTGTCCAAGTATCTACACCAGATGTCAATCTCCACCATGTATAAATTATGTGATGTGTCATAAATCATGCATTCTTCAAAGTAGGCCATAAATAAATCTGCATATATGGGAGCAAAAGAGGCTCCCATAGCCGTACCTTGTAGTTGCCAAAAACATTCCCCATGGAAATAAAAAACATTTTTATTCAACACATGTTCTGCCATGCAGACTAATAAAGTATTGAATCCAGGTTGTTATAAAGCTGATCGTTCAAGCCAATACTGTAAGGCTTGTAGTCCAGCCCAGTGCGGTATACTAGTGTATAGTGATTTCACATCCAGCGTACACATTAACCACCCTTGTTCCAATTGTGTGTCTTGTATAATTTGAAGGAAATGGGTAGTGTCCTGTAATTGGGCTCTGAAGTTAATAAAGGTTTCAGGTGATGTGTTAAAAAGGCCGATAGAGGTTCTGTTAATGAGCCAATGCCCAATACAATAGGTCTACCTGGGGGTTTAGAAATAGACTTGTGTATTTTAGGAAGGAGATAGAGAATTTGTTTCTGCAGATCCTTAACCGTAAGATGTTTCACAATGGTCTTGGTAATGATACTTTCTTCTTCAGCTTGATTCAAGAACATATCAATTTCCTTCTTAAAAACATCAGTGAGATCAATAGACATGTGCATGTAGCATTGGGTATTTGCCAATTGTCCCTTGCCCTCGTTTAAGTAATATCCCATATTCATTACTACTACCGCACCTCCCTTGTCTGCAGGCAGAATGGCAATGTTATGATTATGTCTTAGTTCTTCAAGGGCAACTTTTTCAGATGCAGATATGTTTTGGCCCAGAATGCATGATTCCCTGTGAGGAAAATGTAAATCTCTTAGGACTGATTGTAGAAATATAGAGACGTGTTTGTTCATCGGGGGTTGGAATTCAGATTTGAGAAATCTGAATTCCTGTGATCTTTGAGAAGTATTATCTGAAAAAAACAACTTAAGGTTGAGATTACGGCAAAAAGATAATACATCATTGACAATATTGTATTCATCAGGAAAGAAACCAGGGATAAAACCAAGGCCTTTATTAAGTAATGTTTCTTGTGCATTGGTGAGTTGTACATCTGATAAATTCAACACATTGTGATAATTATTTTAGTTAGTTCAACAGCGTTTGTATCAACCCCTCCACAGAGTTTGATCTTATGCCCATGTCTGTGTTTGCGGCCTCCCCGCCGCCTTTTCCTATTTCTAAAGGGTATATGGCATTTGACTTTTTGCGATTGGGTGATTCGCGATAACTACTACTATCATTGTCCGTATAGGAGGATTCCTCCCCTGAAGTACTGACAAAGGATCTGTCATTAGGCTTTAGAATAGATCTGGGTCTTTTCCTGGGCCTAGTGCTTGCTGTCCCTCGACTGGTGTCAGTAAATCTGACAGATCTAAGTGTATCAAATGGGCGACCCCTTTGATAATCAGTGAAGTCCCCATTGAATTTACGGACTTTCCTTCTTAGCATTATATATTAAACTAGTTACATACTCAGAGAAAACAGATTGTAAATGTGGAAATATATGGGTCAAAAAATAGAATATGTTGGTCAGGCTTCAATTGAACTTAAGGGCTATTTTCTTTATTTTCTTTATTTATTATATATTGATAGATATAACTGGTTTTGTTGGGCTTCTCAACATAAATAGTTTTATCAATATATTCAAGAACTGTTTTTTTAATTTATCATAGTGAAGTTCATTTTGTGTTGAACAGTGTTAAAACACTCCAACCACTATGATGGGCTATACCACTGCTTCCATTGGTTAGGAAACAGTATAAATATTTCTGATTATTTTGTTTAAAAATGTTTTTCTATCCATTGAGGAAGGCTTGGTAGCCGAAACCAGTCTGGATATAGGAATATACAAGATTATGTAATAAAATTATTATCCTGATTTAAGGCTGGTGTCGTATATCGCATTTTGCTGGTCGCTGGAGTTTGTCTCATATAACTACAATAACATGCCTAAGGTGGTCCTGCTGTGCAAGTATGCTTTGCATTATGGGATAATGTGTAAAATATGTGTAATGTACAGTATTGTAGGTAGATATGTCAGATATTCTACACAGCATAACTGTTATATCATGCAAACAAAAGGTATTGTCTATTGGCATGTACAATACACAATAACAGGATACATATGGCTTGTAGTCATGGGACACTGTAACAGCATGATAGCTAATTGAAATGGAAGAGCTACTCAATTAACCATGCACAAAGGACATGTAATAGCTTCACAAGTTCATAGTGAGGTACTATGCCATCTGGCAAGTATATGTGTAAGCCCAACTACAGTGTTCACACTGGCGTCACCTCTCTAGGGTAGTGTCCTGTCTGTGAACAGCAGAGTCATGTGTTATCTGCACCTCTGTACAGTACAGCCACTGCAGTGATCCCTGGCATATCAGTGTGACCGCCTACAGAGTCACCTATGACTGGTGTGTTGGGTATGTTATAACACCCTATTGGCTGTAGTTGATGGGCACATATGAGCCTGTGGGCTATAAGTGATTGTTGTTGTGTTTGGTGATGGGGACTGCCTCTGGTGCCTACACAGAGTATGGAGAGGTTCTGCAAATGTTGTACTCATACTATGTGTGGCCTGTGGTGCTGGAGGTCCAGTGAGACTATGTGATGAGTGGGGCGTGTTGCAAATGTTAAACGTCCCCACATGAATGTCAGGTTCAGTCTGGGTTGGTGAGAGCATTAACCCCAGCATGGCTACATATGTGCATCTCCCACAGGCTGTAGTGTCGTATGTTGGGAGGTGAGCATTGACTGTGTACATGAGACAATTGCTCTATTGCCACTTTTGCCATATTCATCATATAGACAGGCAATAGCACTGGTAAGTGACACTTGGACATGCCTGTATATTTAACCATGTCTCACAAGATATGTGAGTTATGTGTGTACAACAGCTGTTGTACTGTAAGCAAGCTGGAAATGTAAGGACAGACAGTGTACTTGTAAGAAATGAGTTGGAATGGGTGCTATAGTAATTAGTAGCTCATAAAGTGCTTACATGTTCTGCACAAGTGCTGAGCATGAATATGCAATACAGATAGGGTGTTGGATAATATCAACCCACAAGTGGAGATGACAGCCATAATTGGAGGCATTGCACTATTACCCTGCTGAGTATGGTTTGCAAGTCTATGAACATTTATCAAAGTAGATGTTAGCAGTACAGAAGTAGATGACAGTACGGATAATTTCACACTGCATAGCATACCTGTGACAGGTCATAGGACATCATCACCCATACCGTGTTCCAGCTACACTGAGTATACTAGATGTACCTTAGTATGTCACAGGAGTGTTCTACCAGTGGCCTGTTGACAGAAACAACACTACAAAAGGTGTCTGAGTGACATGTGCATATCACACCAGTGGCAGCTACAGTAAAACAGGGTTAATGTTTTGTACTCTCCCCACATTGTAGCCCATACCACACAGACAAATGGGAGGTATCTGTGTATGTAAGGATGTGAATGGCCATGACCTGTGTTGTGGACAACATACAGAATGGGCTTTGTGGGTGAGTTGTGTGACATATGTGCACAATCTGACAGCTAATAATAGCATTGTCACCACTAGGTGAATAACCCTGTACCCATTAACTACCACCTAGGCAACAGTCAACATTATGGACACTGTGTAAGGGATGGTGTTGTGCAGTTCACCTCCCTGAGTTTGTGACATCATCAGGCCTATTAGGAGTCATACGAGGCACCCATGTCATGACAGGGTGCCATCCATGAGCATGGAGATCATTGGACAGGCATACTCAGCACTCGGGTGACCTATATCGGATCACATATCACCTTTAAGGGGTATTGGCCATGCGTGGATGGGCGATACCAGCCTTCACAATCCTCACCTCCACTCTGCAACATACTGGCTACCTTGCATAAAGACATGTGCTACACTGTGATGTTGGACATGCTACACGTACATATCCTGATCTGAAAGACATACGTCATGGATAGCCAGCATCCTACTACAAGGATTGCCACATGCTGGACAGATCCCTGCGCCATACGTGTTACATACTCTTGCCATACCATGCAACCCTGTCCATCAAAATTGCACATGTCATCTCTGTCATACATGGTGCGATGACCGCATGGTAGATGTATTATTAACTGTCTGGATCAGTAATGTGGCACTGATGCACCTCGCGGTGGCAAAATGGCTGTCAGATACAGCTAGAAAACCTTGCCCGTACATGCTATAGTTGATAACCATCCTTGCGAATGATGTCTGGCTAGCCATTGTCCCATGTCTATCACATGTGCAACACAGGCGATATGTGGCAGGATGTTGAAATGCTATACAGTGCCGTGTAGATGTATATGGAAAAACACATGCATGTACAGGTTTCCGTGCGTATGTGTGCAATGTCACTGCTCATGTCCATTAAGGCAGTGTATGTGTTGATATGTGACATATACATAGGATCAAGGTCAACAGCATTACTGTGGACACATCCAGGCATGTGCTGATAAGTAAGAACCCCAGTACAGGCAAACAGACATGCCCACATCAAGACAGCATTCACATGGAGTATGAACAATGTAATGAGGTGACACACATATATGGTGATGCATAACGGGTGTTACATGTGTGTGACGCAAACATGACAGTCGTGTCAGTGTCATGACGATTTGCAAAGATAACTGTTCAGATGTACTAGATTTAATACAAATGTATGTGCAGCTGTATCTCTGTACATCTCTGTGATACTGTGACCTGTCTCCATCATTATGTCTTCCAGATAATGCCTCATTCACGCCTGCCAGCGTATAGCCACCTGGAGGATGATGCCCTCATCCTGTACCTCCATGAGAACTACGAGGTGTTGTTCAGCCATGTGCCACAGCATGCCCAGCAGCGTGACGACCTGTGGCAAGACCTTTGCAGGAGGTTTAATGATGTGGGTGGCCATAACTGCACCTACCAGCAGGTGCGCAGACACTGCATGGACCTGATACGACATGCGAAACAGCGTCCCAATGAAATCACCAGGGAACAAGGTGGAACAGGTGGTGGGCTACCAACCCAGCCACCACTCACACCCACTGAGGAGCTACTGGCCAGCCTGGGGACACCCTCAGAACAGCATCCACAAAGACTAGCTGCCATCGTGGAGGTGGGTGTCTCCCAACCAATGAGCCTGGAGTTGCCTGGTAAGTCACTACTGCACATATGACCATTATATCCCATTTAGTTGCATGTGTCACTGTACAATATGTAATGTAACATCATATGCAAGGTATGTTTACACACATGCCGCATACTACAGTATGCTACCTGTGTATGCACACATGTGCATACTATATGCTATTGTACAGGTGAATGTGTTAACATGCACAGTGCACCCTGTGGCTGTCATACAGTCATGGATAATGTTCAAACTGCTGTGTTACCCCTAAACAGGTACCTCTGGCATGCCACACAGACATCAGTCCAGTGCAGGTGAGACAGTTATCAGTATCAGGCATGTTAATGCATATATCTCTTCACCATGTGGCCAGTTAACACATGTACACATAATGTATGGTCCAGTCACGATATACAGGTCACATCTGTCATCATTCACACTGGCTACCCATGTGCAATATATACAAACTAAATGAAACACCGACATGAAACCACAGTATCTGTCATTGCTAGATGTGTGGACAGCTGTGCATACAATGGTGGAGGTTTTCAATGTAGGCATATGTACTATACACTGGAACAACACATGTGTGGTACGCAAACAGTACCACACAGTGAGCTGGGATATGGGCAGCCCACACCATTGTGTAATATCCCCTGCAATGGGTGCACACATTGTGACGTGCCATCTGACATGTCCCAGACATGTAGTGTACTGGCTGCAATATTGTCTCACTATCCCATAATACATACCAAACATACAACCTGTTGTCTGCATAGCTCTGTGGACAGTGACATATCTGACATCTATAGGTGTATGTCATATGGGACAACACAGACATGTGAGATAGATGGCCATCACAAACATTTGGCCAACACATGTTCACACATGGCCATGGAGGATGGCCAGAGACATGTAGCCACACAGTAGATGTGATGTGTATACAACCTGTTGCACATTGTCCACACATGGTCCAACTATAGCCTTAGTTGACTGATTATATAGTTGATGTGGAACACTGGACATCCTAAAAGCCTGTGCACAGCTAGTGGAGGTGTCACTTAATTCAACCATATAAAATGTGCTGAACATCACGACTGTGTCATAGCATGACAGTAGTCACCTGTACAGCTTCCACAGACATTGACACCACATCAGGCCACAGATACCGTACATTTCCCTTGCTGCTGTAGGACATCACTGTCAGCCATGCACCTTGTGCGTGTGGTACATTAATGTCATGTGGGACATGGTGTATTGACAAGTCTGCCATGTGTGGACATGGTTGCCAGGCAGCCAAGACTTTGTAGTAGTTGTGCAGGGGTGTAATCCTTAGGTCTTCCAATGACCTGTCACATGACACAACATGGTTTGGTGTGTATACATCTCAGCAACGTGGGTCACAATCCACAGTTATGTAATGTGTATGCATGCAGTTATGGCTATGCACTGTGTGCATATTACACACTGTATAGCAATATAGACACCTAATGATGCCATGCAATGGCACAGTGTCTGTACTTCACACTGTATAGCAATGTAGATGCCTCACACTACCCTTCAATGCTCATGCACATTTGCTAAAAGTGCATACTATCTGTAGGGCATACAGACAACACTGTAATGTGATACCCATTACAATGCTGTACATGTGTCAGGACACCATTGTGTCAGACATGTATGCATCTCAATGCACACGTCAGCATTTTACATGCCAAGGTCACTTCAGCCATATGTACTGTTAACCTGTGCTGGTCCACATGGTGTATCACAGGGATGCATGCTTACTACCATGATTGTGTGAACTGCATGGCTACTGATATGACACCTGCTTGCTGTTGTGTGCAACCCAGGGAGGTATGCTAACTACCACTATTAATGTCTGAGCTGCATGCCATCTGCTGTATCACATGCATGCTGCATGCCGTCTGTCAAATCACATGCATGCTGCATGCCATCTGCTGTATCACATGCATGCTGCATGCCATCTGTCAAATCACATGCATGGTATGTCTGTGTGTCTGTGTGTCTATTGTAATGTAGAGTATTTCTTTGCATTCACAGGTCATGTAGGTGCGTTACCCTCCTGCGGTCCATCTGATGTTAGTGTCCTCACAGATACTAGCAGTGATGAACATATGCATGAGGTACAGGCAGGGTTGTCAGGGGCTGAATCTGTGCTAATGGTTGCCATCCCAGCTATGTCCCCCTCTTCCCTGCACACCGTTCGTATGCCAACACATACCCCATCACCAGTGGCCATAGAGGAAGGACAGTCAGCATGTGTTAGCTTGGAACAGGAATGTGTGGTGGCTACAGAAGGTGTGTCTCCACACCATGGTGTCAGTGTAATGACTGCAGATGTGCCACACAGGCATGTGGCCAGTGCTGCTCGTAGGAGGACCTCTGGCAGACATGCACCTGCAGGACAGAGCGCAGCAGCTGGTGTCACCAGACACATGTTCCAGACTGTGATGGCGGCACAGGCACATGCTGAACAGCAGAACAGAGAAGGGCAGAGGCTTCAGAGGGCTGCTATCCGTACTCTAAATGACAACATCCAGGTATTGGCAAATGCTCAACAGCAGATTGCTGATGTTCTGGACAGGCGATTGGGTGACATGGTTGGAATCCTTAACCATGACATGGCAATCCTCGAGCGTGAGCTGTCTGTGCTGGAACATCAGGTAGGAGTGAGGCGTAGGCCACGTGGACATAGGCCAGCTACACCACCTAGTGCAGGTCAACGTGAACGAGCCACCTCACATGCCCGCTTCCATAGTGCCGGTAGCAGTAGCAGTGCAGCTGGTGCTGTGCTGTCCACACCAGAACAGAGCAGGACATGTGGACGTGACCCTGGATGTTTCCAGTGGGGACACAGTTCCCGTGGACATGTGTCATCGGACAGTAGCCAATCTGTACCTCCGCCTGGTAGTGCCTGTGCAACACCTGGCTGGCACAGGTCATGTGGCCGGACACAGTGAGCTGTACATCCTGGTCTGTACAATCTGGAACTGTCAATAATACCTCTGTGTAGGCCTGACAAAAGGCAGAACTGTGTGCACACATACACGCACACAGCAGAAACATCTGTAGGGCACCATAACACCCACATGCATAACGACCACACATGTCCAAACAGATCACCGGCCCTTACCCACACACATGATGTCATCCACTGGTGCAGCATATGCCCCTGGAAAATATTATCACCCTGTGCATATGATGATGCCTGTGCCGCATCCCTGTCATCCACACCATCGGTGCAGGGGCATGCACATATGGTCTGATGCACAGGGTGAAAAGAATAGTGAGATAAGTGTATATTATATTATATTAGTTGTGTACTGTTGACACGCACCAGACATACCATGTAGTACATGTTTATAATGCATTGTTATATGTTCACATTATGTGTCTTGGTAACAACGCTAACAGCATGTTGGTAATTATGCCCTGCTTCCCTCCTTAAGGTCTACTTGCATGTGCCAATAAGTAGCAGTGTTTGCAGTTTCACATGTGTAAATGTGGAGTACTCACAGGCATGTATGGCAATACCAGCATGCTATACGTAGCCTCCACCTCACTGTTAGAAAGGTTATCATTCCACAGATGTCCACACATCTACTGATCCAGAAGCATGTGGGCTGTTTAATAGGCTACAGTGGCTAGAGACATGACATCCATACCAGGTCACATCACAGGTATGGTGATATGGTGCAGGGGGGTTTACACAGCGGTCTGGCTGATGATAACATTAGAGGCCACTTGATAGCATGAGGCCTCACTGTGTAGCAGTAATACACTGTCACATTACAGGATGAGAACACACACAGACATACACAGAAACACACAGTAACATGCCCACACTCACGGGGTCAACAACACTATAATGCACACTCAATAGTGTTGAGGTGAGGACCCCTGCCTATGTGGTAATCACCCTCACAGTACTGTGCACCCACACGACGTGATACAGAGAATGAACATGTACAGGTAGCCAGTAAGGCTGAGACCAATGGCATCAACAGGGTAGTAGACTGCATCACCATGAGGGGTTAGGGATCCTGTCTGTTCTGTATGGTAGCATACACCCTCACTCCATGCACCAGACAGCCATACATACATACACACACACACACACACACACACACACACACACACACACACACACACACACACACACACACACACTGTGGAATCCACACATATCATTCACATACAGATAGCTGAAATTTGTGTGATACACACACCACCCCTGCTTACGCCATGCTTTCTACACTGCAGTATGTACAGATCTCTACAACAGTGTACAAGGGTGTGTAACAATTGGGATGTATTCCCCACCATATGTGGCATATATGGTCACACAAGCAAACACACATGGCAGTAATGTGAATCATACACCTGCTATATGATGATACATCTGACAGACATGCAGCAGTATTGGCCGCATTATGTGTACCAACGCTACCTTCGGCAATTGTGCTGCTATATGCACACAGGAGGATGTAAGTGTTCCTGGTGTCAAGTGATTTACAGTCAGTAACACCCTCACTGCTGTGTAGGTTGTATGTCTTCACCTTCAACTAACAGTAACATAGTGTATTGTTTGCACATGTAATGGTAGGATGGCTTGTGACACACCTGTGAGCCGTCTTCAGCAAACATCCATCTGCAAAGGTGGATCACCACTTTATGTACACACATCCATCCATACCTGATGTACATCCTACCGTACTGTCAGTATTTCACCATATACAGGTGTCAGTGATGGGGCTGCTTTGCAACTGCATGTTGTAGTTAGGCACAGATGAATGACATATATCAGCTACTGCACATGCATGGCAGCTGCATGCACACCACTACATGTACATATGTGTTGATCCTACATTCCTGTCATGTAGCAATGTTTGTATGCATTGCAATTGGTGGACGTGTGATGACATACATAACACATGGACTGTTGTATGATATGATGGTTGTCATGGGTAACTAGTACAGAGGGAATGTTACCTCGGTCAACATTGCTACCTTATGTACTGTTAGCATTCAACAGCCATGGACCTACCTTCCATGTGCATGCGTGTGATTGCTGTAGCCACTTGTCTGCACGGAGGACAGCAAAAGCTATGCTATGTACATATATGTTGTGTGTGTGTGTGTGTGTGTGGGCCATGTACATATCCACTGCGATTACATGTATGTCATATCCAAACATGAGTGTTCTTTGGTGTACAGCGACAGTCATCTGTTATAGCTGTGTAAGACCCAGGGCCCCTGTTATGTGTAGAGCCGACCTGGTTATGAACAGTGGTATCATTGCATTGCATAACACATGATGGATCACTGTCAGTACATGTGTAGTCTGCACAGTTGCTGTAGACCTACATACAGTCCACTGGTCGTGAGTCACATGGTGTTGTAGTAATGTATGGATGTGTGTTGCTGGTCCAAGGACATGGTGATGTCTGAGGGCTACATAGTAGAATGTGGAATTTACCACTGTGATCTGCACCTGAGACATCTGTGATGGCTCTTGAGTGTGTACTGGTCAGTACATGTGAGTGGCCTTCATGTACGTGGAGACAGTAACATCAGACTGTGCCCTTTCATGTGTAGAATCCGTGTGCATGCAAGACAGCCCTTCACTACTACTAAGTGTGTGAGCATGCACAGTATGCCGTTGTGTAGATGGACACACAGTACATTCCAAACGGACGTGTGATACTAAGTGTGTGAGCATGCCCAGTGACACCCTGTGTCGGTTATGTGCCTCTGTGTATGGGCAAGGCCATTGAAATCCTGTATAGCGATGGTGGTTATCCAGGCAACAGATGTCCATACCCCACGTCAGGATGGATTCCTACATTGAACACTATGTAGTGTTGTAATAGTGCTCCATAGATAGACAGTTATCCCGCTCACACCACTGCCGTGTGTTTGTCTACGTCTACCTTGGGACAGTAATATGATTTTAGACTGCTCACTCTCTATACATTCCCTATCGGCATCTTTGCCTTTGCAAATGATGTCATCCACCTAGAAGTATGCCTCTGGGAGTGCTGTGTTCCAGTAATCTTGGTAGCGTGTTCTGTAACTGCGTAATGCTGTAGTCTTAAAAGGTAGTTAGGTGTATGTTCAACTCCCAATCCTGCCAAGTGTGTGTGTGTGTGTGTGTGTGTGTGTGTGTGTGTGTGTGTGTGTGTGTGTGTGTGTGCATTTCCAGCTGCCTGGTGACAGTGTAATGCTTTTAGAAGGCTCACTCCCCATACATTCCCTATCAGCATCTTTGCCTTTGCGGATGATGTCATCCACCTAGACCTATGCCTCTGGGAGTGCTGTGTTCCAGTAATATCGGTAGCGCGTTCTGTAACTGCGTAATGCTATAGGCTGATAAGGTAGTTAGGTGTATGTTCGTCTCCCAGCCCTACCAAGTGTGTGTTTGTGTGTGTGTGTGTGTGTGTGTGTGTGTGTGTGTGTGTGTGTGTGTGTGTGTGTGTGTGTTTCCAGCTGCCTGGGGACAGAGTAATGCTTTTAGATGGCTCACTCCCCATACATTCCCTATCGGTGTCTTTGCCTTTGCGGATGATGTCATCCACCTAGAAGTATGTCTCTGGGAGTGCTGTGTTCCAGTAATCTCGGTAGCGCATTCTGTAACTGCGTAATGCTGTAGTGTGATAAGGTAGTTACTCACTTCCCATACATTGTGGTAGACTAGACAGGTAGGTGCTCAATTCCAAGGCATAGCAGGTGTGTGTGTTTGGCAGTTATACCGTATGTGTTGGTATCTGTGGGTGGCTAACTGCAGGATGTGTTCAGTGTGTTTTGTTGCTGACCTATATAGTGTCCACAGCCCTCATATTCTGCCAAGACACTGGTTTGTCAACACATACATTCGCCAATAGATCTGGTGAGTAAATGTCAGCAGCCCTAATCTTACCCTTGATACAGTCTGACCCGTGTGACGCAACAAAACACACGTGCCTTGATAGTAACAACACTACATGATGCAGGTGGCACATGTAGTTTCCTTTTCATTCCTGTCTAATGCTTTGCTGTCATGTGGTCCGCTGTTGTGATATATATGCAATATCTACATATGTGTGTACATGTATAAGTGTGTGTGCATATATATATATATATATATATATATATATATATATATATATATATATGTCTATGTATATAAGTATACAAATATATATATATATATATATATATATATATATATATATATATGTAGATATAGAGATAGACATAGGTGTGAACATATATGTCTGGGGACATCAGCACTATTGAATGTTTGTGCCGGATGATCTGTACATGATAACCTGAGATCTATGTACATCTGCCATGGCTTAGTGGTAATGCACATCATTTGTAGTGTGCAGGGTCACGGGTTGTAGTCGTGTAGACACCGGTTATTTTGTTGCTGGGAAGACCATGGGACATAGAATATGATGATAGTACAGCACCTGTTGCCAGTTGTGTACAGATCTGAGTGACACTGAGCAGTGGTTATTAATTTGGAGGTTTGGTATGGGTCATATGACTATTCATTAGAAGACTATACTATGCAGATGAGGTTGACAGTAGTGTATCCCATTCATCCCCAGGGTGTGATGCAGGTCCCTGGAGTGTATGTGTGTAGTTAGCCGGGTGCAGGGCTCGAGTATAGTTGACAGCATGGGAGGGGGGTCAGGCATACTGTACATACATTGCAGAACTGTGCCTCAGGAGTGCTCCTGCCTTATCACTCCTAAGCTAGGGGTGTGTCTATACCTGCCTGGTGACATTGGGAGGGACGACAGCTGTGGTAGGGTAGCAGGGTGTACAGGCTGCACAAACAGGTGTTGATCAGAACAATCAGCAGATGACATGGCCAGCCCGCACCTGAACAGTACGGTAATTTGAGTAAGCAGCATACACACAGGTTTCTTCTGCACCCTACACCACCGGTGTATACCTGCAGGGACATGTCATGACACAGTCCAACCAAATTTAGAGGGCTGCAGCAGGCAACATAAACCAATGTGTGCAGGAGGCTGAGGGCAGTGAGGATGTGTATGCTGCCGAACAACCCTTACTGGGGTGACATAAGACTTTATACACCCAGGGTGACTTACCAGGGGCTACATGAGCTGGGGCTGGTGGAGCACTATGGGGTGGACAGAGACCTCCTACAGCGGCTTGTTGACCTGTGCCTGCCACACCTGACACATCAAACAGGCTGAGGGAAACCCATCACAGTGGATACCACGGTATGTGTTGGCCTAGGTGTACTAGCCACAGGTACCTCACACAGCACAACTGGGGATATCATGGGTATCTCACAGACATCTGCATCCAGAGTATTGCACCAGTTCACGGATGCCATGTCAACACATGCTAGTGAGCACGTACATGTCCTCAACACACGTGATTAGTAGACCAGCAATATGCATCAGTTCAACCACATGAATGACTACCCTGGGGTACTGGGAGCTATAGCCTGCACACACATACACATAGAAGCACCACCCAGTGAGTGGGGTAGGGCCTGCAATCACTGTAGGGGCATACCCTCCAACAGCTAGGCCATATGCGATGGCCAGGGCATGAGATTGAATGTGTGTGCTGTCTGCCCTGGAAGCTATGATGATTCCGATATATGGCTTCTGACACAGCTGTACCACACCAATGCCAATATGGACATCCCCTACAGTCTTCTAGCAGGGGATGCTGGGTAAACACTGATGTCGTGGCTGATTACACCCATCAGCAATGCACACACACCTGAACACTCACACCATAATGAGGCGGATGCACAGGCAAGACATATAATTGTGCATGTGTTTGAGATGCTCAGTTCACGGTTCTGGTATCTGGACACATCCAGTGGAGCCCTGCAGTATTCACTAGCTACATGCACACAAGTTGTTATGGTATTTGCTATGCTACACAATCTTAGCCTACAGTAACAGTTGCAGCAGGAACAGCATGGGGCAGGGCCACACAGCCCAACACCACTGCCAAGGCCTGTACAGGGGCAGTGTGACTTGACGAAGGAACTACCTGAGCAGGGCACAGTTGGTGAAAGGCCGTGCACAGTATGACCTATCCTTGGCAAAAAGGCAAAAAGGCATATGCACTGACACAGTAGGTATCCACGGATTTCCCCTCTCTGACCCGCACACAGTACAATGGATGCCAAACATGACACTACCTGTGCTCGGCCATGTATAGGAGGTGCACTGTATGCATCCGACATAGGCAGCCCTACAGCACCGTCCTCAGGTCCAGAACACCCCCAGATTATGTCTATCGACCTAACAATTGGCAGATGTATTAGAATGTGTATTCCCATTGCTATGGTATGTGTGTGAGCATACAAGTGACTGGTGTGGCTAAATGTTAGGGCAGCAGACAGTACACATCCATAGTGGCACCATGACCTCTGTAGCATATACGGGTTCACAATGCTAGCCATTAGTACACAGGGTGTCCTAACCCACTGCAGATTATGGGCTGACCATCATGTTTGTCCGTACAGCCCACACACATTCCATGCAGCTGGACAGGTGTAGACCAATACAGACAAATGATATACAATGGCCTATGGATATGCCCAATGAATGACCCCAACCCCCTAAGACACACACAGACTACAGCAGGCCAGGCAGTCTGATGTAGGTTGTGAAAGCTAGGACGTCCAACACCACTGTGCTGGTATTTAAAGCTGGGATCTGACGTACACTGGTATCCCTCCAACCAGCAATTTAGGTAGGTCCAAAAACTGGCATACCAGTACAGTAGCGGCAGATGTGTACAACTGTCAGCTGTGCCCCCCCGTCCAACCTACACATGTGAGAGTCATGTGCGCCACCCATGGTGCTGTGTAGGACTGTGGTTGTGGTCGGATGTTCCCCCACGCTATGCAGACATGTAGCAACTGTCAATGCCACATGACCATTAGCTACCCTGCAGACACAGCATGACATCTGTCTGTGTAGAACAGAGGGGTCAGCAACACAGTACTAACTATCTGGACATGTGACACATGCGATACAGTTGACCATACTTGGCATGCTCACACACATGATGGTATGACAGTAATGTCGGTCGACAACATGTGTAGCAGTCATACTGGGCATGATCACACACGGAAACACAGGACGGCCAGGCATGCATGCACCAGTGGTCCGGACATATCTGCCAGTACATTGCTATACTGTTGGATGACTGCGCTGTATGGTGCGTGTGTGGTCTATTATCTGTACATATGCCATGGTCTATTATTAATTCACATGAGCTATGTGCACAGGGTACTGCTACCAACACCTGAATAGGGTGGTTCTTTGTTTGCGGACAGACCGACGCCTTTGGATACGGACTGGGTAAGGCACATTCCAGCAGGTGGGATTAGTTGTGCGTGGGTTTGCACAGTGTTAAGCACTGCTGACCTCTGGTTACAGCACCTTATACCCGTTTAGACTCCACATTTCTTTGACAGTGCACTACTGGCATACTGATAGACAAACACGCTTACAGCCGCTTGCTCACCGACATTTCTGCTTACATTTGTCACTCACGTTGGGTGTGTGCGATCCCTTGTGATGCGTATTACATCAGACTACATGACTACAGTATCGGGTATGTGTAACCATTTGGCGATGGCAGGTGTTCGACTGTATGGACTCGGCAGCCTGTCCAGTGATGTAATCATATTATATGAGTGTTCCTCATATGATCTGCTCCCATCTGCCTGATACATGGGAACCTATACTCTGCAATGCTGACATATGAATATGATTTTGTTAACGCAGCTGTCCATCGAGTCATGTTATCACATACCTACTGTACGTTTTCCACCTTTCAGATTGCACGACGGGAGACTGTAGGAGTGACACCTATCCCACTTTGCATGGGACAGTCCCTCATTAGGCATATGTCATGTGACAATACCAGACCTCTCAACCAATCTGGGACAAATTTCTACTGAATCAGGGACAAGTCAAGAAAACATCAGGGACAATCAGGGACACTTTTAAAAAAGTAGTGCTATTAACTTGAAACATTGACAGAATCAGAGCATATCAATTAATACACATTTTCTGAAGTAAAAGAAGTTTATAACTCTTACTTATTGTCATTAGTCATTAAGTGTAATTCACCACCTTTCCTCCAAAAGTCACTAATTTTAGGAGGGATTCAGAGGGACAGAGTTAAATTTTCAGTCAAAATCAGGGACGTCCCTGAAAATCAGGGACAGTTGAGAGGTATGGACAATACTCTAGCCATTGCAACTGTCCTGATTAGGGGACATTTTCATGTTGTACGTGTCTGTAGTGGTTGCTTGTTACAGGTCTTGTATACCTGACACGTTGATATGTTATATGTAGTAGCATAAGCAACCTTACTGCTGCTAGACTACACTTTGATTTGTGCCAATATGTATATTTCTGTACTATGCATGGCTGTAGGTATGTTCTGCCCTGGTATGTTTGACGTTTCTACAGAGCAGGTTCCACTTTGGCCATTCAGAATGGTGATGGCCCTACAGATCCTATATGTAGAGCTATCACATGTGTCAAGGCAACACATACCCACAGCCAGTGGTAAACTGACGACTTCTACGGTTTGCATACGTTAAGGTTATTCTTTAGCAATATAATTGCTAATACTGTTTCCTATTACATGTAGCTGTTTCTGATACAACAAATTAATTTCTGACACCACTACACACACTATATAGCTTCCTTTCCCGAACTCACAGGCCATGTGCCATAACTGTCATTTTGCAGGACACAACTGCCCAGACGGATGTGTCCCTCAACGGCGTACGGGTGTTGAACCTCATCAATTATTATTATTATTATTATTATTATTATTATTATTATTATTATTTCAGTTTGATTACCGGGGAGGTCCACCGGGCTTTGGGGCCCATTTTCAGTGGAGGCCTGGGGAGAAAAGCCCCACAAAAACAACAAACAATATTGATTACAAAAGAGTTCAGGCAAAAATATAACAATAGATGAAACAGGATTTTACAAACAGCCTACAATAGAAAAGACTAATGGCAAAAATAGTAAAATTAACATTTCTAGTTAGGTTTCAGCACAGAAAGAAAAAAATGAAGTAAAATATTTTAGGTTAGAGAAAGCAGGAGGTAATAACTTGAGCTAGGAATATAGGAGAGAAAATGAGAAAAAGAAGGCCAGCCTAGGGTGACTTAGCTGTTGATTCATCAAGTGAGAAATATAAAAGTGGCCTATATAGCTAGTATTTAGGAGAGACAAAAGAGAGTTTAGTAGAGAATGGAAGTTAGCCTGGGGAGAAGAAGGAGGATGGTTTGAAAGGAGTAGGTTGAAGAGTGCAGTTGCAAATTCTATTTAGATAGAGGTGGGAATGAAATAATGTTTTGAAGTTGTTTAGGTTGTGGCAGGATCTAACAGAGGTGGGTAGGGCATTCCATTTTTTAGCAAGGCTGAATGATAAAAGCATTTGGCCAGCTGGGTGCTTGGGATTTTGTACAGTGATCAAGTTTTGATGAGAAGATCTAAGGGATCTAGGAGGGCTATAGGGTAGAAGAATGGTGGAAAGAGCAGGACAGCTAATTGGATGGAACAGTAGTTTATGGGCTATGGTGAGTTGGAAAAAGGTCAGTTGATTGGGGAGTTCAAGCCAATTTAGAGAGTGGAGGGGAGAGCAGTGATGAGTGATGGACTTGGCATTAGTAGCAAATTTGGATATTTTGTTATAGCATTGTTCCAATTTGGAGGAGAGACAGGATGATAGATTAGTGAGCAGAGGAGCACCATAAAGTAGAGAGGGAAGGAGATAAGTGGAGGCGAGGGTTAGCCTAGTCTAAGGAGACAGAAAGTGGTTATTTCTGTACAATAAACCCAGTTTTATGTGTGTTTTTTTGATGTTTTGCTGGATATGATGATTGAATTTCAGCTGGTCATCAATTAATATACCGAGAAGTTTAGTGGTGGTTACTATTTCGATAGTGGAGTTGGAAAGGCTGGTAATATGAAAGGAGTTTTTGTCTAGTGGTGAGGGTTTGGAGGGTGGGAAGAGGAGGATCTTACTTTTGTTGGCATTAAGGGAGAGGTGATTTTGGAACATCCAGTTTTCGGTGGTAGAAAATGCAGTTTGGGTTAGGGCTTGAAGTTCAGTTTGATTAGTGGCATGGCAGATGAGGGTGGAATCATCAGCGTATTGAACAATTGTGGTGTTGGGGGTGGCTTTATGGAAGTCATTAATAAAGATATTGAATAGTAATGGGCCAAGAATGGAGCCTTGAGGTACTCCGGTAGGTGAAGGAAGGAAGGTAGATGTAGCTAGGCCCCATTTCACAGCTTGGGATCTGTTTGAGAGGTAGCTAATGAACCAGGAAAGAGCCTTTTGGCTAAGGTTAAGGTTGGAGAGATGGTTTCATAGGTTCATAGGTTCATAGTTTAGTACTAAGCTAACGAGTCAAACCCTACACCTTGTGTTTGTAAGGCAAACACCTTAACCATTAGGCCACCCTCCCAACCCTTTAGAAGGAGGGAGTGGGAGATGGTGTCAAAAGCTTTAGATAGATCTAGTAGAACAGTTGAGACTACATTACCAGAATCACGAGCAGAGTTCACAGAATGAAGGAAAGAGAGAAGGGCAGTGGTGGTACTGTGTCCAGGGCAAAAGCTGTGTTGGGTGGGGGAGAGTAGTTGATGTTCAGTAAGGAAAGGCAGGAGTTGGAGGTGTATACACTTTTCAAGGATTTTGGAAATAGGGGAGAGGATAGCAATGGGATGAAAATTAGAGACATTATAGTTCTTACCACCTTTGTGAAGTGGATGAATGAAAGCAGAATGCCAGAGTTTGGGTACATAGGATTCAAGCAGATACCTTGTTTATTAGGATGCTGATAGGTATGGCAATGGAGTCAGAAGCTATCTTTAGGAAGGAGGGAGGGAGGTTATCAGGAGCATTTGAGCAAGGTTTGAGTTTATAGAGACGTTTCCTTATTAGGTAGGTAGGAACAGGTTTGAGTTCAAAAATGGGAGGGTGGCAAGGGAGAGTAAGATTAATGTGGGTGAGAGGGATGTTATTAAAAGTCTTGGTTAGGTCAGCAATGGAAGAAATGAAGAAGGAATTGAAAAGTGAGGCAATTTTAGGGTCAGATCTGCTGGTATCAGGGCAGGGCTTGTTTTTATTACCAGGTGTAAGGAGGAAGTTAATGGAGTTCCAGAATTGTTTTGGATTTCTGGTATGGTTTTCTTGTAATTTGATGTAGTAGAATTTTTTATCTCTAATGACTAGTTTTTTGGCCAGGTTTCTCAGTTGTTTAAACTGAAGGTAAATATCAGGCAGTTTGTGTTTGAGGTAAGCTTTCCAGGATTTGTCTCTTTGGTGCATAATCTTTTTTGTGTCTTTCGAGAGCCAAGGGGTGGGTTTAGATTTAATTCTTTTCCTTCTCATAGGAGCTTGGGAATTAAGGATATTTAAGAATGTAGAATTAAAATATTCAATGGCTTAATCTAGTGGCAGTGTTTTAGGGGGTTCCAATTAGTTAGCCTAAGGGAGCTAGAGAAATAGTCTTGGTTAAAGTTGGTTAGGTTGCATGTTTGAATAAAATGATGAGAGTGAGGAGAAGTGGGAGTGGCTCGAATAGAGAAGGTGGGGATGTGATCTCCTAAATGGTCAGGAATTACACCAGATGAAGTGATTTTGTTAGGATGGGACACAAGTATCCAGTCAAGTATGGTGCTAGGGGGTTGTTTTTATTAGTTCTGGTAATGGAGTTAGTAAGTTGAGTGAAGTTGAATAGATTGATGGTAAAGGAGGAATTAGGAGTATTGATATTTCCCCAGTCAATGTTTACATCTCCCAGAATAAAGGTTTCTAGTTTAATGTTAGAGGATGACCAGGCGAGGATATCTTCCAAAGTATTTACATTATTACCAGGAAGAATATAGAGGGAAATAATGCAGATGCTTTTGTGGATGTTCATTTGTAGTATGCCGATGACTAGTTCTGCATTATTGAAAGATGGGATGGAGTTAGGGTATGGGGTTATAGTGAGGAGCTTGGAGTAGATTAAGGCAACTCCTCCTCCTCTTTTATTAATGCGGTCATATTGGAGGGAATGAAATCCAGGAGGAAGGAATTCAGAGTCTTTGATGTGAGGTTTAAGCCAGGTTTCAGAGATGGCTAGTATGTCTGGAGAGTTTTGGGTGAGTCAAGCATGAAAGAGTGTGATTTTATTTTTTAAGCTTTGGGAGTTAATGGTGAGGAATTTGAGATTTTTACTAATGTGTATATTATTGGAGGTGGGCAGATTTTTTGGAGAGAAGTTTGTAGGGGGATTTGAGAAAGAGAAGGTAGGACATGGATTGGAGTGAATATCACCAGCTAAATGAAGGAGAGTATAATGGGGGGAAAGTTTATTTGGTTTGTAGTTTGCTAGGTAATAATGGTAGGGATTTACTTTAAATCTATGGATGTTATAAGGGACTGGAAGTAATTTTATTTTTAAGAGAAGTAGAGGGTGGGAAGTGATTAAAGAGGGTGAGATATTGTGGAAGTGGGGTGTGGGTTGGTTTTGGGGTGGAAGAGGAGAAGAGAGCACATGAAAGGTAGTGAAGGAGGTTAATTGGCATAGCAACGATAGAAGTAAGATGAGAGTGGAGAAGAGAAGGACCTTTGTTGGCAGGCTATGCATGATAGTAGGAGGGAATGAGAGATAAGGGAAGATAAGGTAAGTGAGAGTAAAAATTATTAGGGGTGTGTTGGAGGATGGTGGGAGGGGAATAATGTGAAGTCTGATTGGTCAAAAGATAAGGGAGGGACTAAAGGAGAGGAGTAGTGCGATTGGAAGGAAAGGGGGAGGGACTCTTAGTGAAGGTATAAGTTTAGAAGTACTGGGGGTGGGTGGGAATTGGGGGCAAGGTAGGGGAGCAGAGTGAGCCCACAGGGCAAATGGAGCGGGAAGAGCAAAGAAGGTGGGAATGGCCAGAAACAATCAGTGATCTGCTAGAAGGAGAGATACAACAGGGGGGCAGGTAAGAGGGTTATAACCTTTAGAAGCTTAATTTACTAAGGTTTGATGGTGAAGGAAAGCTACTCTATGTTATTTGTTTTATAAAGATAGAATAAGAGTATGAATTTGTGATATATAAAAAGTACACAGAGTGGAGAGATCAAACTACAGCAGTCTTAGGGAGGGGACGGACAGTGTCTAAAATAAGTGTATCTAAGTAGTGGGATGAAATTATGAAATTATGGCTATTCTTGGTAAGGGCACTGGATGAAAAGAAGGGAGAAAAGGGATGGAATTACAGATAAGCTAGGTGAGGGCAGGGACACTGTCTGGGAAGATTTGGTTTGAGGGGAATTAAGAAGGAGGTTTGATTGCAGGACTTATTAATAGGAGGGTACTGCCATCTAGTGGGAAAAGAGGGAGGTACACCAGAGGAGAAAAGGTACAACTAAGAAGGACAGGATGTGGAGATAGGATAGAGGTGGAAAAACAAAAAAAACAAGGATGGAGTTGGGGGGCCAGTGCATTGACCAAAGGTAGGTTGCTCTCACATGTGCCAGGTAGGGTGAAGCCTGAGTAAGGTATATACTACTATTAAAACATGTGAAACAGATAACATACACTGAGTTTCTTTGGGGAGAATAGGTTGCAGTAAACTTATATGATATCGAGCAGACTGTCCCACCGCTGACTTCTCTTTTGATGGCCAGGATATTCAGATTGGCAGTGAAGAAGGGGAAAAATAAACTCCTAGGGTTTAGGATTAGGGTTTAGATTATGCTATCATCTACCTAACGTGGTCAGCAAATTATGCACTTTCCGTCACTGGCAGACCACACATACCAATGGGTGTGAATGAACACTGTATCAGGAACAATGCATAACACCCTGTGGGACACATTTAGATGGTTGGTTCTATTAACCAGACACATTTACAGTCACAGAGCATATGTATTCATTCATGTTTGTCGAGGTACATGCTGTTTATGACTCATACATATTATCATCTGTCATTACCTGTATTCCGCAACCTGTCTGCCTAATATCACTAGTTCTGGAAGTGTTTAGTTGGACTTTGTTACATTATGATTCATAACTATGGACGTCCATGCTAATCGGGTACACAGCACTGATTTGGTCTCTGTGTATTCCCCCGATGGTTTACAGACTATCCGGTAGAGGTGTAGGCATATGCTATGCCCACATAGGAATATTAATGACTTCCACTGGGCGGGCCTACTACATCTCTGCCAACCAGCACCTGCACACCTAAGCCCATTATTGCATACCCATGGTCCACCTACCTGGCACCCCTCTACAGCAGTCATGACAAATACTTACTGTGAGCGCAGCTGGGGTATGAGCACACCCCTACACATTGCCCACTCTCCCAGTCTCAGGACACATGTCATACGTTTTGTCAACCCATGAATTATCACACTTGCACAACCTACTGTTCCATGTACACCTACATCCTGCTCACATCGATGACAACAGGTTCACACGTACCCTGAATTTCTGGGGTCCCGCAAGGGACATGTTTAAAGTGTAGACCTTGCAGATCTCTCCCACTGATACTTTCCTACCGGTGTTTTGGACAGCGGCAGTGTATTGATCTGTATTGCCTGTCTGTATGTCTGACTGGCCTAGCTGGGCAGTGTGGGGGGTACAACGTTTATTTATTGGACCTCCCAGTCACATATGCCCAGGCTGTAGATATGTTACCCTAACTGCTGTAAAGTAACCTAGTTATGTACATGGGTATATCTACAATGACATATATATTTGTTTTGTGTGTATGTCTATATATCAATACCTGTTGTTTGTGTATATATATCTATCTATATATATCCGTAGTATATCCTTGTGTGTATATATATATATATATATATATATATATATATATATATATATATATATATATATATATATATATATATATATATATATATATATATATATATATAAATATATATATATATATATATATATATATATATCTATATATATATATATATATATATATACATTTTTATATATATCCGTAGTATATCCTTGTGTGTATATATATATATATATCTGTATAAATATATCTGTGTATATAAATTAATATATATATATATATATATATATATATATATATATATATATACATTTTTATCTATGTATACATCTGTGTGTCCGTTAACCTATACATTTCCCGGACATAGACATACACATGCATATTGGGTTTTATCCCTGCTTCAACAGCATACTATTGCCTTAGTCATTATGACAGCGACACTTCACTCCAGTGAACTTGTGATCAGTATATTGCCCGTTATACAGCGGACAGATGTCACACGGTTTTCATATCTGGGGTGCCGCTGATAGGTGTGATGTGATACAGTGTCATTCGACCTATTACTCGTATGCGCAGCCTATTATTCTTGCTACTGTGTTTGTTTCTGTGTACATTCATATTATTACTGTTGATAGAATGAGTGTTTGTGTTACTGAGATTGTACGTCAACATGTTGATGTCTTCATGTAGTTGTGTCTTTCTGCTTTTCCCGGTTTGGGGTTGTCACAGCAGAACTCCATTCTACTCATGGGTGGCGTATAGGTTTTACGTGCCGGGCTGCCAGCCCTGATGCACAACGTCTGACAACGATACACCCATTCACGCATGTCTCCATGCAAACGACGCTCTATCTGGGAATCGCTCCTACATATTAGCTGACCTCCACGGACTGCTCCATTGCACCCGGCGCAACATACCCTAGCACTCCTGTGTCCATAATCGCATATCCATAGTTTCTCCAGGACACCCGTGTTGAGTTTCCACGCATAACAGCCATTATACACCTGATATCGCAGCCATGACACACCTTTACACATTGCCCTCTCCAGAGCATTGGAGCCCTACACACATTTTGTACCACCTCTTGTATTCACAGGCTCACCATCCATTCATATTTGCATGTATATGCCTTTCCTGGTGTTATGGATTACGAACAGTTTGCGGGTTACAAGTGTAGGTGGTCGCAACATGTACTACATTCAGTCTGTTTACAATGTTGACATAGCACTTCAACGATGTTATGGCCATTGGTATAACCCTGCCTCTGGTGTGAATAGCGGTGCTCTACTCACACTTGTGCAGCTTTATCTGACATATGCTGCGAGCACTTTATAATTCCTTACTTGCTCTAGATTTCCTTCACAACCCTTATGTTTGCTTTCATCCTTCGGTGTTCTATATATATATATATATATATATATATATATATATATATATATATATATATCTGTGTATGGGTCCTCTTCAAATTACCGAAACGCCAGTTCGCCAACACGAGGAAGAGGAACGTGAAAGGACCGACAACGCAGTTGACCGACATGCTGAAATCCCGACAGCTGGAAGACCGACAAGGGGAACGTGTAAGCGCGACTTGGTAAGTATGCGATAGTGAGGGATTTAGGATTAGGGAGCGGACAGGTAAGTGTGCAATAGTGAGGGATTTAGGGTTAGGGTGTGTGAAAGGTGAGTGTGTGGTAGTGTCGGAGTTAGGGTTTGGGTAATGTAAGTGTGTGTTAGTGACGGGTTTATGTTTTAGGGTGGGTTAAGTAAGTTAGGAATAGGGTGCAGGTAGGGTAAGTGTCTGGTACTTTCGGAACCTAGGGGTAGGGGTGGGTTAAGTGAGTTAGGGTTAGGGTGCAGGTAGGGTAAGTGTGCTAGTGTCGGACCTTAGGGTTAGGGGTGGGTTAAGTGAGTTAGGTTAGGGTGCAGGTAGGGTAAGTGTCTAGTGTCGGACCTTAGGGTTAGGGGTGGGTTAAGTGAGTTAGGTTAGGGTGCAGGTAGGGTAAGTGTGTAGTGGCGGACCTTAGGGTTAGGGGTGGGTTAAGTGAGTTAGGGTTAGGGTGCAGGTAGGGTAAGTGCGGTAGTGTCGGACCTTAGGGTTAGGGGTGGGTTAAGTGAGTTAGGGTAAGGGTGCAGGTAGTGTAGGTATGCGGTAGTGTCGGACCTTAGGGTTAGCGTTTGGGTTAGGGCTAGTGGATATGTAATGTAGTGTAATGTGCTGTTTACGTTTAGTGTGTTGGTGTAATGGTGTTCGTGTTTTGCTGTCGGTATTGTGTGTTGTCGGTTGTTTGGTGTCGGTGGTTTGTGTGTGAACTGGCGTCGTTGTTCTAAAGTAGACCCATATATATAATATATATATATATATATATATATATATATATATATATATATATATATATAGATATATAGATATATATATATATATATATATAGATATATATATGTATATATAGATATACATGTATATATAGATATATGTATATATAGATATATGTATATATAGATATAGCTATATATATATATATATATATATATATATATATATATATATATATATATAAAATGATATATATATAGATATATAATTGCATATTTCTGTTATGTCTGTGGATATTTATCTATACACACATCTATCTATATATATATATATATATATATATATATATATATATATATATATATATATATATATATATATCGATATAAAAGTTACCGCTGTACAAGACAACATACATTTGATATGCTAATAGCTGCATACACCCGCACAGGCGCACTTGCATCTACTTATTCTGAGTTACATATGTTTACTGGCACTTCTTTGGGATTACATGTGCCTTATTCCTTATGAAAGTACCACTTTGATTGATGGAATCCGGTTAATGGACCCATGCGAACGCGGTCACCTTTACATGTATAAATGTTGGCTTTACAACACAGAGGCATTCATTACACAATTAATATGTGCTATAGTCGTACTTGAACCGGGAATGCCTTTATGTTAGGCGGATGCTCTAACCACTACACTATTGTTGTTCTGGCTCATTTATATGTATACCCATGGTTCATAGCTACTCAGACATATGCCTCACCGCTTCTCTTACACAGCAGGCATCCATTCTCCTGCTGGGAAAACTGCAGTACTACACTTACAACATTTCCTGTTTCTTACTGCTCTGAACCCGTGCTGCATGTCTACTCACTTCAAGGATATTCAGAGCTCCTACGCTTATAGTTCTCGCACATACACGTGTTTGATTGTCAGGGTGTTCATGTGTTGGTCTTGGTTTAGGCTTGGCCGACTGGTTACTAGAACTACTTTGGCACTGTTCAAATATCAAATTTAGCACATGGACAGAGTTAGTCCAGATTTTAACTTTCTACCTGTGTTTACATATGCAGGTGTTTGGGCACTTCTGACCACATTATTAGGTTGGCGCTACATAATTTAGGGTTAGGGAGTGGTTCCACTACATAATGCAGGGTGGGGGGGGTGTTTCCATGTGTTTCCCTTCCCATTTGACTATTTCATTCATTTATAGATACAATGAATATTATTCTGGACATCAGTTATAAATTCACTACAGGTATGCAATAGTCCTGTCAACAGATGTGACAGTTGGTTGGTGAACTTATGTGTACGGACCTCTGTGATACTCGGGGACTTGTTTCTACAGTGACAGGGACAAGGTTATGACAACTCAGGGACAATCACAGACACTTCTACCATATTAGTACTATTAACTTGGAATGTGTTGACAGATTCGTAATGCTACTAATTTTCTGCAGTTAAATGCGTCTATTACTCTTCATTGTTGTAAGTAGTCATTCTCATTCAACACCTTTCCTCCAAAGGTCACTGGCTTTGTGAGTGTTTAAGAGGCTGGCCAGTTATTGTGCGAATGCTCTGACCATTGGTTGCATTGACATTGTCATATGTACAGGTTGGGATATATTCTGGGGACTAGAGTTGCCACCTTTTCAAATGGCCAAGATGGGACATTTTCGGAACACACATCAGATTTAGCAGGCCGACACATACCCACGGTCAGTACAAAGGATAAAACTTTACTTTTTTGCCTAAATAAAAGCTTATTCTTGTAGCGGTTTAGTTGCTTATTCTGTTTATTGTAACATTTAGGTATTTTAGATACAGAAATAATTATTTTATGCAACTATTACATAACATATGGGACATAATTATGTCCTACAATCTCAGGACATTTGCCATTTTTAATATTTTTGTCAGGACACAACTGCCCAAAGAGGGACTGTCCCTCGCAAAGTGGGACAGGTGGTAACCCTAGGGACACCAGATTGTTTAGGCCAACACATAGCCACGGTCAGTGCAGGTTTAGAACATTCATTAGTTTCCTAGCTGTGAGCCTATACCTTTAGCACTTTTGTTGTTTGCCTGTTTCTTGTACAAATTACATTTATTCTATCCTGACGTGACCTCTTTAGGCACCTGTTACATGCAGTATGGTACATAGTTATTTCCTACAATCACAGGACATTTGGCATTGTATCATTGTTGGTCAGGTCACACCTACACACACAGTAATTGTCCCTCACATGGTGGATCAGGGGGTATCCTGTTTACGTCAGTGCCTTCATCACCCTTATACCATGTGCCACTATGTCAATGTGTGCAATATATTCTCTCGCTTATTCGTGTCGGGACACGTGCGTCATGGGCAGGTGTTTGATCCTGGGTAGTAGGTTCTGCATGACCATCTAGGGCTGGACAGTCTCGTGCACCACTACTGCACATTCCAACTTGTGTCCAGATGTCTACAGGACTGGACATCGTTTCTTGATACCCATTCTAATGTTTACACAGGTTACTTATCCCATGAGGGATATCCAAAAATTTAACAAGACCGATAATAACAAGACTGATACTGACCATTCTTCTGGCATTATGAAAATGTGCTGAGGGTTTTATATGCAAGGGATACATAGTTTGCAATCCTGAAACTGCCTAGGGTGACACTACCTACTATATATGCGTAGTGGCCACTATGTGTAGATGTAGCTGCGCCAAACTAGTAGGCCAAGTATGGCTGGATTTGGTGGACATTCAGGTATGGGGGCGGGTTGTGTGCTGTGAAGAGGATGCTGGGTAGTCCATTATGCATCCAGGTGTGTTGCATTTGATATGGCCAGTTCCATAAGGACCAATCTGTGGGTATGTGCCGATGACATTTCTGTACATTTGTATCTCACATTTTAATATTCATATGTTTGTGGGATTGTGTTCTACAGTATGGCCTGTCTGGTTGTATTGCAGATGTGTATACATGTTTTTCTGTTTCTTTCTGCTTCACCCACTGCTCCCTCATACACCTCCAGTTCACCTATTCTGCATACGACACAGTCTCGCCTTTGAGGATTATACCATTACCCCCACACACACACATATTCCTGACACTCCATCCATCACCGCTTTGATTGATGGCCCGTGACACGGTCAAGGTAACACATTGCATACCCTACATATGTCAGGTACCTGTATGGTTGTGTGGACTACCCTGCCATGTTTGACCTTCCACATGCTATACCTCACGCACATACATACATGCCCATACTTAACTTTCATGACATGGTTGGTATACCTGGGTAATACCCCTTCAACTGTGACACATCTTGACAAATTCGGCTTGGACCGTAGATGTGCAGATTTTGGCCAACTGTTCTAATCATTGGTAGGATGCCACCTTTTCCTATGTCCAGGATGGGATATATTCCAGACACATATCTGATTGTACTGGACAACAGATACCCACAGTCAACGCTATGGATAATACTGTTCCTTTCAGCCTACATGTTGCCTTACTGTTGTAGCAGTTTATATGCTCCTTCTGTTTCGTTTACATGCTTATTCTATTTCCTGTCACATATGGTATGTTAAATACGGACATACCTATTGTATGTGACTATTACATGCATTGTGGGATAGAATTCGGTCATACAGTCGCTAGATATTTACATTTATCGTGTTTTTTGTTATGGACACATCTGCCCAGCTGTGTACTCTCCCTCACAATATGGGTCAGCTGGTGACCCTGACCATTGGGTTGGACGTACCTATTGGCGGCACTCTAACATATGATGTGTTTCACTTCCACTTGGTATAACTATCTACACTGCGTTGGACTACGGGCAGATGGTTTTCAATGTCATTTGTTCGAGGGATGGGGACCCGTTATTCCCTATCGTTCATTTGTGTTTGCTTCTTCATTTTGTGTTCGCAGGAACTGTCTTGCATGCTTTGCATACATTTCAGTATCCACGGACACTGACAGATGTGATTACTATTGCTTGCAAATTGTTATATGCAAGCATTTTAGGTTGCACATCGACAGCTGACATTTCCACGCCTCCGTTTGGCACTTCGACATGCCCTATGCACTTGCGCTCCTTTTCTATGCACGTGGCTGTGGCAGCAGCGTGCCTTCATTAATATGCATTTGGCGCTACTGCGCCATCTTCACGACACACGGTTGGTGCAAGCCTAACGCCAGCCTTGCGCCGAGCTTCATGAATCCCGGGGTGTATCTTTCATTATACCATGCCAAAAAGTCTAGCCAAGATTCACCTTCTGGTTTTGTCCATTCTTAGTTGCTTAACCACTGAGAACTTTCAGAAGGATTGTTATCAAATGCTAGCTGCTGTAACTATTCTGTTCTTAGTATTTATAGGAAATTTATCTCTAAAATGCTTACGAATTGCTCAACAAATTAATAAAAATGTTACTGTCATAGTTCTCTGCAAACCACAGTTGACTAGGCTCATATACGGCTTCATTTTGAATTTTAACGAAAAATCAATTTTTAATTTAATTTATGCATCTGTATATAGAAAGAAGGAAAATGCATTTAATACAGAACGTCTCAATTCCTTTAGGTCAGAAATTGCATCAACATTGTGCGCTTATGTTTTTGGAGTCTTTGATTATTTTATTCTGAAGAAAATTGAAAGTAACAGATTTGTTTGCAGATAACTTTTTTTGTAAAAATTTACATTCTGTCAATTTATAAAAGCAGGGTCAGAATTCAACCCTAACTTCAAATGGCAATATCTCTCCACTGTTTCAATATGTTCTTATGAAAAATTTCATGGCAAAACTCCTTAATGTTTATTTTGTTTTGCATAACCTAATAGCTTTTAGTGAAATAGGCAGCAGTGTCTCAAAATTTGAGTGTGCCTCTCAGAGCATGTGAAATATATGTAATTTGCTTCAACATGTAAAAATGGCAGAAAAATATTGTTTTGTCCTAAAACGAGTATTATTTTAGTTCTCATTTCATAAGACTAAGCAGATAATATGATTTAGAGACATACTAAGGTCTGGATTCTACAAACTTCTTGGGATATTGCAGATTGTGCTGAGTTATGCACAAGATTTGCAGCAAGCTAAAGTTATATGCAAATATGCCCCACTCTTGTGAGCACATCTCAGTGAAATGCAGACACAACACATAACCTGTGACACCAGTGCAACTTCAATCAGGTGTGTCAAAATAGAATTACAAGGAAAACTTATACATAAAGTCATATATGTGTGTTCAAATGTACGTGTGGAAGGTATACATATTCAACAGAACATGTCAGAGATATGTGGGAAAAAATGGCTGAAGATAAATGTGCAACAACAATAGGCCTGAGAGGTGACAAATATCCACAATATGTTAAGGATGCTGTCGTAAATCTCTGACAGACATATCATGGGATATATGTTCCTTCCTTTGGTTTTTTACCTATTGGAGTTAGATTTATGTGGAACATCACGCTACACTTTTTTTGGAACTTTTTTGGTTTAGGGTGTACTATAAATCATTAGACTTTGTGTTTACATTAATTTCTGCAGCTGTTGGGTCCATTTCCTTGATGTTACAGGACAATATGGTTACCGCAGCCAAATTAAAGATTTGACCAGCATTACACGCATTGCTCTATGTGTTTGAGCTATTTACTTATGTGAGCTTATAACGGTCGCATTGAGGGAGTGGAACTTATTGGCTATATCCACCATTGGTTCCAGAGAATTATTTTGCTTTAAAAACTTCACTAGACACACACAGAAAACCAAATAAAAAAATGCCAGTGTATGACTGAAGAAAAAACTGCGAACACCTTATGTTACGTGTTTCGTCCACTTTAATAATCATGAACTTCATCAGAAATCTCATCCCCACATGGTAAATCATTTAAATACTAAATAAAACATCACATGTGATCTGAAAGACCAATAAAATGTGTAAAATACTTAATCCATTACATAAATCTGCAGTGTATAAAAAAAATATGCATCACTTTTCTTTGAAAACTCTTACAATAAGATGTGTCCGCACCAAAAAGTCCAAATACTCATCTATAATGAATATATTGTATTGTAACTATAACCTTTGTGCTTGCAAAAAGCACTTTATATTGACCATGTTATTCAGACCAGGAAGTTGATCTGCATTAAGTAAAATTTGCCACAAGGTTTCTTTACATTACAAATTAACTGTGAAATTCCCAGAAAATAAAGCATCATTGACTTTTTCTAACACTGAAAATGAAAACTTTTTGAAATTTGAACAAGTGGTAGCATGCTTTGCTAATGCATTAGACGTGTCCTTTTTTCTTATAGCTAAAGTGTGTTCATAGATACGCATATTGAGCGTTCTTATAGTTTTACCTATATAAAAATGCTCACATGAACCACACAAAGCAACATAAACCACATTTTTTGTCTTACACATGTAATGTCCTTTACTGTAAAAGGTTTTATTCAAATGCTTAAAAAACAATGCATTGCTACCAGAAATGTACCTACATTGTTTACACGATCCACAAGGAAATGTACCAAAGTTAGAAATACCTAGAACATTAGTACAACCATGATTGACACTTTCTATTGACCGTCCTTTTGTATGTAAAAAGTGGAACTTTACCAATAACAGTACACAAATCAATATTTCCCAACACCACCTTCCAATTATTCCAAATAGTCTTTCTAATAGTTACCATCTCATTAGAAATTATATGCAAATATGCCCCAGTCTTGTGAGCACATCTTAGTGAAATGCAGACACAACACATAACCTGTGACACCAGTGCAACTTCAATCAGGTGTGTCAAAATAGAATTACAAGGAAAACTTGTACATAAAGTGATATATGTGTGTTCAAATGTACGTGGGGAAGGTATACATATTCAACAGAACATGTCAGAGATATGTGGGAAAAAAATGGCTGAAGATAAATGTGCAACAACAATAGTCCTGAGAGGTGAAAAATATCCACAATATGTTAAGGATGCTGTCGTAAATCTCTGACAGACATATCATGGGATATATGTTCTTTCCTTTGGTTTTTTTACCTATTGGAGTGAGATTTATTTGAAATATCACGCTACACTTTTTTTGGAACTTTTTTGGTTTAGGGTGTACTATAAATCATTAGACTTTGTGTTTACATTAATTTCTGCAGCCGTTGGGTCCATTTCCTTGATGTTACAGGACAATATGGTTACCGCAGCCGAATTAAAGATTTGACCGGCATTACACGCCTTGCTCTATGTGTTTGAGCTATTTACTTATGTGAGCTTATAACGGTCGCATTGAGGGAGTGGAACTTATTGGCTATATCCACCATTGGTTCCAGATAATTATTTTGCTTTAAAAACTTCACTAGACACACACAGAAAACCAAATAAAAAAATGCCAGTGTATGACTGAAGAAAAAACTGCGAACACCTTATGTTACGTGTTTCGTCCACTTTAATAATCATGAACTTCATCAGAAATATTATCCCCACATGGTAAATCATTTAAATACTAAATAAAACATCACATGTGATCTGAAAGACCAATAAAATGTGTAAAATACTTAATCCATTACATCAATCTGCAGTATATAAAAAAAATATGCATCACTTTTCTTTGAAAACTCTTACAATAAGATGTGTTTGCACCAAAAAGTCCAAATAACTCATCTATAATGAATATATTGTATTGTAACTATAACCTTTGTGCTTGTAAAAAGCACTTTATATTGACCATGTCGTTCAGACCAGGAAGTTGATCTGCATTAAGTAAAATTTGCCACAAGGTTTCTTTACATTCCAAATTAACTGTGAAATTCCCAGAAAATAAATCATCATTGACTTTTTCTAACACTGAAAATGAAAACTTTTTGAAATTTGAACAAGTGGTAGCATGCTTTGCTAACGCATTAGATGTGTCCTTTTTTCTTATAGCTAAAGTGTGTTCATAGATATGCATATTGAGCATTCTTATAGTTTTATCTATATAAAAATGCTCACATGAACCACACAAAGCAAAATAAACCGCATTTTTTGTCTTACACGTGTAATGTCCTTTACTGTAAACGGTTTTATTCAAATGCTTATAAAACACTGCATTCCTACTAGAAATGTACCTACATTGTTTACACGATCCACAAGGAAATGTACCAAAGTTAGAAATACCTAGAACATTAGTACAACTATGATTGACACTTTCTCGATGGTCTTTATATTGACCATTCTTTTGTATGTAAAAAGTGGAACTTTACCAATAACAGTACACAAATCAGTATTTCCCAACACCACCTTCCAATTATTCCAAATAGTCTTTCTAATAGTTACCATCTCATTAGAAATTATATGCAAATATGCCCCACTCTTGTGAGCACATCTCAGTGAAATGCAGACACAACACATAACCTGTGACACCAGTGCAACTTCAATCAGGTGTGTCAAAATAGAATTACAAAGAAAACTTACACATAAAGTGATATATGTGTATTCAAATGTACGTGTGGAAGTTATACATATTCAACAGAACATGTCAGAGATATGTGGGAAAAAATGGCTGAAGATAAATGTGCAACAACAATAGTCCTGAGACGTGACAAATATCCACAATATGTTAAGGATGCTGTCGTAAATCTCTGACAGACACATCATGGGATATATGGTCCTTCCTTTGTTTTTTTACCTATTGGAGTTAGATTTATTTGAAACATCACGCTACACTTTTTTTGGAACTTTTTTGGTTTAGGGTGTACTATAAATCATTAGACTTTGTATTTACATTAATTTCTGCAGCCGTTGGATCCATTTCCTTGATGTTACAGGACAATATGGTTACCGCAGCCAAATTAAAGATTTGACCAGCATTACAAGCATTGCTCTATATGTAAGAGCTATTTACTTATGTGAGCTTATAACGGTCGCATTGAGGGAGTGGAACTTATTGGCAATATCCACCATTGGTTCCAGAGAATTATTTTGCTTTAAAAACTTCACTAGACACACACAGAAAATTAAAAAAAAAATGCCAGTGTATGACTGAAGAAAAAACTGCAAACACCTTATGTTACATGTTTCGTCCACTTTAATAATCATGAACGTCATCAGAAATATCATCCCCACATGGTAAATCATTTAAATACTAAATAAAACATCACATGTGATCTGAAAAACCAATAAAATGTGAAAAATACTTACTCCATTACATCAATCTGCAGTATATAAAAAAAATATGCATCATTTTTCTTTGAAAACTCTTACAATAAGATGTGTTCGCACCAAAAAGTCCAAATAACTCCTCCATAATGAATATATTGTACTGTAACTATAACCTTTGTGCTTGTACAAAGCACTTTATATTGACCATGTCATTCAGACCAGGAAGTTGATCTGCATTAAGTAAAATTTGCCACAAGGTTTCTTTACATTCCAAATTAACTGTGAAATTCCCAGAAAATAAATCATATCATTGGCTTTTTCTAACACTGAAAATAAAAACTTTTTGAAATTTGAACAAGTGCTAGCATGCTTCGCTAATGCATTAGACGTGTCCTTTTTTTCTTATAGCTAAAGTGTGTTCATAGATACGCATATTGAACGTTATTATAGTTTTACCTATATAAAAATGATCACATGAACCACATAAAGCAACATAAACCACATTTTTTGTCTTACACATGTAATGTCCTTTACTATAAAAGGTTTTATTCAAATGCTTAAAAAACATTGCATTGCTACCAGAAATGTACCTACATTGTTTACACGGTCCACAAGGAAATGTACCAAAGTTAGAAATACCTAGAACATTAGTACAACCATGATTGACACTTTCTACGATGTTCTTTATACTGACCGTCCATTTGTATGTAAAAAGTGGAACTTTACCAATAACAGTACACAAATCAGTATTTCCCAACACCACCTTCCAATTATTCCAAATAATCTTTCTAATAGTTACCATCTCATTAGAAATTTTATGCAAATATGCCCCAGTCTTGTGAGCACATCTCAGTGAAATGCAGACACAACACATAACCTGTGACACCAGTGCAACTTCAATCAGGTGTGTCAGAATTGAATTACAAGGAAAACTTATACATAAAGTGATATATGTGTGTTCAAATGTACGTGGGGATGGTATACATATTCAACAGAACATGTGAGAGATATGTGGGAAAAAAAATGGCTGAAGATAACTGTGCAACAACAATAGTCCTGAGAGGTGACAAATATCCACAATATGTTAAGGATGCTGTCGTAAATCTCTGACAGACATATCCTTTGGTTTTTTACCTATTGGAGTGAGATTTATTTGAAACATCACGCTACACTTTTTTTGGAACTTTTTTGGTTTAGGGTGTACTATAAATCATTAGACTTTGTGTTTACATTAATTTCTGCAGCCGTTGGGTCCATTTCCTTGATGTTACAGGACAATATGGTTACCGCAGCCGAATTAAAGATTTGACCGGCATTACACGCCTTGCTCTATGTGTTTGAGCTATTTACTTATGTGAGCTTATAACGGTCGCATTGAGGGAGTGGAACTTATTGGCTATATCCACCATTGGTTCCAGATAATTATTTTGCTTTAAAAACTTCACTAGACACACACAGAAAACCAAATAAAAAAATGCCAGTGTATGACTGAAGAAAAAACTGCGAACACCTTATGTTACGTGTTTCGTCCACTTTAATAATCATGAACTTCATCAGAAATCTCATCCCCACATGGTAAATCATTTAAATACTAAATAAAACATCACATGTGATCTGAAAGACCAATAAAATGTGTAAAATACTTAATCCATTACATCAATCTGCAGTATATAAAAAAAATATGCATCACTTTTCTTTGAAAATTCTTACAATAAGATGTGTCCGCACCAAAAAGTCCAAATAACTCATCTATAATGAATATATTGTATTGTAACTATAACCTTTGTGCTTGTAAAAAGCACTTTATATTGACCATGTCGTTCAGACCAGGAAGTTGATCTGCATTAAGTAAAATTTGCCACAAGGTTTCTTTACATTCCAAATTAACTGTGAAATTCCCAGAAAATAAATCATCATTGACTTTTTCTAACACTGAAAATGAAAACTTTTTGAAATTTGAACAAGTGGTAGCATGCTTTGCTAACGCATTAGATGTGTCCTTTTTTCTTATAGCTAAAGTGTGTTCATAGATATGCATATTGAGCATTCTTATAGTTTTATCTATATAAAAATGCTCACATGAACCACACAAAGCAACATAAACCACATTTTTTGTCTTACACGTGTAATGTCCTTTACTGTAAACGGTTTTATTCAAATGCTTAAAAAACACTGCATTCCTACTAGAAATGTACCTACATTGTTTACACGATCCACAAGGAAATGTACCAAAGTTAGAAATACCTAGAACATTAGTACAACTATGATTGACACTTTCTACGATGGTCTTTATATTGACCATTCTTTTGTATGTAAAAAGTGGAACTTTACCAATAACAGTACACAAATCAGTATTTCCCAACACCACCTTCCAATTATTCCAAATAGTCTTTCTAATAGTTACCATCTCATTAGAAATTATATGCAAATATGCCCCACTCTTGTGAGCACATCTCAGTGAAATGCAGACACAACACATAACCTGTGACACCAGTGCAACTTCAATCAGGTGTGTCAAAATAGAATTACAAAGAAAACTTACACATAAAGTGATATATGTGTATTCAAATGTACGTGTGGAAGTTATACATATTCAACAGAACATGTCAGAGATATGTGGGAAAAAATGGCTGAAGATAAATGTGCAACAACAATAGTCCTGAGACGTGACAAATATCCACAATATGTTAAGGATGCTGTCGTAAATCTCTGACAGACACATCATGGGATATATGTTCCTTCCTTTGGTTTTTTACCTATTGGAGTGAGATTTCTTTGGAACATCACGCTACACTTTTTTTGGAACATTTTTTGGTTTAAGGTGTACTATAAATCATTAGACTTTGTGTTTACATTAATTTCTGCAGCCGTTGGGTCCATTTCCTTGATGTTACAGGACAATATGGTTACCGCAGCCGAATTAAAGATTTGACCAGCATTACACGCATTGCTCTATGTGTTTGGGCTATTTACTTATGTGAGCTTATAACAGTCGCATTGAGGGAGTGGAACTTATTGTCTATAGCCACCATTGGTTCCAGAGAATTATTTTGCTTTACATCGTAATGACTGGGCCTATACAACTCCTTTTTGCTTTTTGCTGAATGAAGGTGCTTTGAGACTGGAGACATCAAGGTTTGATATTGTGTGCTAAACTCTGTTATTCAACTGCAAAGGTGGACTTCATTTTAGGCCATTGTATATACTCTCAGTCGCGAGCGAAGTGATATTGGGCCTGTGGAACCAACGGAACAAGATTAAACCTATTGAGACATTATACTGTTGGTTCTATTTGTACTGCTAATATTTTTTGGGCTATGCAATTCTGTTTGTCTTATAATTCCCACATACATATGGTTCGGGTTTGTTTTTATGAACCTTGTGGTTAACTACTGTTGGATTTATATTGTTATCAAGGCTTAGGGTAATCTACTGTCCTTTGATTTTTTCAAACATAACACTTCTTTCAGGGTGTGGCCATTATATTATATTAAAGGAATATATATATATATATATATATATATATATATATATATATATATATATATATATATATATATTAGGTCCTTGCTGAAGGAATGGGTCTTTGGGCCCATGGTAACTAATGGCTTAGGTTTTGAAATGTCAAGGTTTTGTACTGTGGGGGGGTTATGCTTTAACTAAAAATGTCAGGTCTATTTTGGGCTGTTGCATATACTCTCAGCAGTGAATAATTGGCTTTGGGGCTTCAATAGCTCTGAAGGAGAAGGGCTCATTTTTTTCTGCTCTCTAGTCGAGAGAGTCCTTTTTTTATTTAGGGTCTGCACTGGAAGATATTTTATTTTTGGGACTGTTATCTCATTTATAAGACTAGTTCCTGAAATACAGTAACTGAAAAAAACAGATAAAGTTTTTTGTGGTAGATTTGGTGTCTGCGGATGTCTGCAGTGGGCTGCTACAGTTGGTGACTACATCTGGTTTCCGATACAATGAATCTGAAGAAGCAGAAATGTTTTTTTGGTGGTGTATTTGGTGTTTATAAATGCCTGTAGTGGGCTGCTTCAACCACAGACACAAGGGTAACCATATGTTTGGGATCTATATCGCTTCTCATCATCACAGTGTTTTACTGTGAGCCCTGGCGGGATGAAGGAGCGGTTTTTCACTTCTAATTTGATGTTCAGCTTACAGGAAGGTGTTTCTTCATATTTGTGAGTGTTACATCTGATTTAGAAAGTTGTTAATCAGTTTGGGTCTGTTTTTGGACATTTCTAAGGAGTGGTTTCTTTCTATTATTTGGCAGTTGGAGTATAAGAAGAGGGTTCCTCTGTGTTCGTGCTTTTTACAATTCCGAAGGTTGATTTTTTATAAAATCTATTTTGTACATATACTTATATGATTTAGCAGCTTCAAGGAACATTTTCCTTTACAATTATTGAATACATTGTTCAATTTTTGGGAACCTAAATTAGCCTGTTGTGAGCTACGGGCAGATGAAGAAGCCATTTTCTTTCTGAACTTTGTGAGCACTTTATTCACTTTAGTGCTTTTGGCCTGTTAGTGTCTTTTTGGACAATTCGGAAAAGTGGTTTGGCTTATAAGAAGAAGGCTCCTTTTTGGTTGTGTTATTTAAATACTTAAATATCAGATTTTGTATAAAAAACATTCATGTACACATGTATGTGATTAGGATGTGCTGTGAAATATTCCTTTTATAATTTTTTCAGAAATTGATGAACAGTCTTTGATAATTTATATTATGCACAATTTTTGTTTTTGAAAAAAGCCTTGCAAAAGTCTCTGTTATTGTACACTATACAAGAAGCTGTTGATGGATTTATACCAGTAACATTTTTTCTTTAGACATATTTATTATATATATTATATCCCTCCCTCTCCTCCAACCAATCCTCACACACCTTTCCCCCACCCCTTCCTCCAACCTACCTGACTCTCACTACCACGCCCCCTCCCATCTAATATCCCATTACCCTCCTCTCTATCACCTCCAACTACCATGCTCTCCCTTGCCCCTAAATTCCTTATCTCTACATCCATCCTCATCCTTCTTCTACTACTTCTTTACCATGCCAGCTCCAATACTGATTTCCATTTACACCATCCACTTCTTCCTCCCCACCCCCTCCTTACAGCCCACTTCCACAACATCTCTGCCTCTTTAGTTCCCTCCCACCCTATCCTTCTCTTAAAAGTAAAACTTTTCCCAAGCACTGCTAAATACTACAAACCTAAACCCATTCACTACCAGCCACTTCTAAGTACAAACCTAATAAACTTATTCCCCATCTCACTTACCTTTGCTTAGCCGGCGACATTCACCCCAATCCAGGACCAAACTTCAATCCAATAAACCACCCTAGCACCAATAACAAAACCACCAGTAAATACCTCAAATTCCTCTCCATCAACGCCCAAAGCTTAAAAAATAAATTAACCCTCTTTCATGCCTGGCTCAATCACAACTTACCTGACATTGTAGCCATCTCTGAAACCTTGCTAAAACCTCACATAAGTAACTCCGAATTCCTTCCCCCTGGATTTCATTCTCTATGATCTGACTGCCTAAGTAGAAGAGGTGGTGGTGTAGCTTTAATCTACTCCAACCACTTGTCCATCACTCCTTACCCTAATCCCATCCCTTCTTTCAATAATGCTGAACTTGTAACTGGCCTACTAAAAATAAACAACCATAAACACATCTGCATCATTTCCCTCTATATTCCTCCTGGTAACAACACAAATACCCTGGAAGACATCCTCTCCTGGACCTCCTCTAATATTAAGCTAGAAACCTACATTATGGGAGATGTACATATTGATTGGGAAAAAAATCATTAACCCTAATCCCACCATAACAATCAACCTATTTAACTTCACTCAACTTACTAACTTCATTACTAGACTTAACAAAACCAATCCCCCAGGCACCGTACTTGACTGGATCCTAGTATCTCATCCTAACAAAATCATAAAATCTGGTGTTATTCCTGACCCATTAGGAGACCACCTCCCTGCCTTCACCCTTTGAGCTACACCCACTTCCCCACACTCTCACCAGTACATTCATACTCGTAACCTATCTAACTTTAACCCTACTACTTTCTCTGACTCCCTTAAACTAATTAACTGGAACCCCATAAAAACTCTACCATTAGATGCAGCCGTTGACTATTTCAATTCAACATTCATAACTGTCCTCAACTCCCTAGCTCCAATAAGAACAAAAAGAGTTAAAACTAAGACCATCCCATGGCTCACCAAAGATACCAAAAAGATTATGCTACAAAGGGATAAAACCTGGAAAGCCTACCTCCAATACAAACAGCCAGAAATCTTGCTTAAATATAAACAGCTGAGAAACCTATCCAAAAAACAAGTCATTAGAGATAAAAAGTCTTACTACATCAAACTACAAGCAAATTATGCAAAAAACCCCAAACAGTTCTGGAACTCTATTAATTCCCTCCTTAGGCCAGGTACAAAAAACAACCCCAGTCCTGACACCAGCAAATCTGACCTTGAAATTGCCTCACTATTCAATACCTTCTTCACTTCTTCTATCACTGAGCTAACCAAGACCTTTACCAACAATAACCCTCCACCCCTCCCTGCTCAATCTTCCCCTCCCTCTTCTCCCCCCTTCTTTTGAATTCAAACCCATCTCCACCAACCTAATAAAGAAACTTCTCTCTAAACTAAAGCCTTGCTCCAATGCCCCTGACAGAATTCCTTCCTCCTTCCTAAAAATAGCCTCAGACATTATTGCTCTGCCTATCAACATCCTGATCAATAGATCACTACTTGAATCCTATGTACCCAAACTATGGCATACTGCATTTATTCTTCCACTCCACAAGGGTGGCAAAAACTGTAATGTCTCCAATTTCCGCCCCATAGCCATCCTCACCCCAATCTCCAAACTTCTTGAAATATGCATCCACCTGCAGCTCTTGCCATTCCTAACCAAACACCAGCCACTCTCTCCTACCCAACATGGCTTCCGCCCAGGACACAGTACCAACTCCGCCCTTCTCTCCTTCTTACATACTGTCAAATTAGCCCGTGACTCTGGTAATATGGTATCCTCTGTTCTGCTGGACTTATCTAAAGCTTTTGATACCATCTCCCATACCCACCTACTAAACCATCTCTCTAATCTCAACCTCTCCCAAAAAACTCTTTCATGTTTCTCCAGCTATCTTTCTGACAGGTCCCAAGCTGTGAAATGGGGCCAGGCCACCTCCAATTTCCTTCCTACCCCCACTAGAGTACCCCAAGGTCTCATACTTGGCCCATTGCTATTCAAGATCTTTATTAATGACTTCCACAAAGCCATACCTAATACCAAAATTGTGCAATACGCTGATTCCACTTTGATCTGCTGCACCACTAACCTAACAGAGCTACAATTTCTGACACAAACTGCCTTCTCAACCATTGAAAACTAGATGCTCCAAAATCACCTCTCACTAAATGCCAACAAAACTAAGATCCTTCTATTTTCTCCCTCAAAATCCTCCCCTCTTGATAAAAACACACTTCAAATTACCAGCCTTAACAACATCACTATCGAGATCGTACCCTCCTCCAAACTTCTTGGTGTCACCATTGATGATCACCTAAAATTTAACACTCATATCCAGCTAAACTTCAAGAAAACACACATAAAACTTGGCCTACTTTACAGAAACAACCACTTCCTCTATCCTACCACAAGACTAACTCTCACCACAACCTATCTCCTTCCCTCTCTACTGTATGGCATTCCTCTGCTCACTAATTTATCTTCCACACTTACTTCCAAACTGGAAGTATGTTACAACAAAATCTCCAGATTCATCACCAATGCCAAATCCTCCTCTCATCACTGCACCTCCCTTCACTCATTAAACTGGCTTGAACTCTCCAGTCAACTTGACTTTCTCCAAATCACCACAGCCCACAAATTTTTCTTCCAACCCACTAACTGCCCTGCACTATCTAATATACTACAACCATAAAAAAATTCTCCAAAGCTAACTTCACGCTTCTTAAGACAGAATTGGCAAACTTCATGACACCCATGCAGATGGACAATAGAGGTACGACTGTTGAATCCTACACAAATGCACTTTATAAGCACTTACACAAGTGCATGGATCATGCTATCCCTAACATAACCAAGATGCTATCCTCCAAAAAAAGGAAGCCAATCTTGTGGTATTCTGCCATAAGCAAACTCTACAACAGAAGAAAGAAACTGTTGCAAAAAAGAGTAAAATCCCACGATTGAAGGAACTCCCTGGTCAGCCTCAGTAAGAAGCTGAGTTCCCTCATAAAATCCTCCAAAGCTAGTTATGAAAACAAAATTGCCTCTGATTCTAAAGACAACCACAAAGCATTCTATAGCTATGTCAAGAATCTCAATGGCAGCACTCAGATCTGCTCTGAGTTACAGCACAATGACACTAAATATACAGAACCAACTGATATTGCCAACATCCTGGCAGATAGGTTCAGTGCTAACTTCACCCCCCTTTCACCCCTAAAGGGCCCATCTTTATACCAGAAGAATGTAAAGTTCCTGTAATCACGGCTGCACAGGTAAAAACCTCACTCTCCAAAACCAAGAACACAGCATCCATGGGACCTGACAACATTCCAGGCTGCCTTCTACATGAACTACAGAACGAACTGGCACCCCACCTAAGTACCATGTTCAATCATAGCCTCACTTCAGGCTTTGTGCCCATTGAATGGCGCACCGCAACAGTTATCCCACTCCACAAAGGGGGGCTACAACAGAACCCGGGAACTACCACCACATTAGCCTGACGAGCCTCGTCTGCAAGGCCATGGAACATATCATCATGGAACTCATAAACAAAGACATTTGAGTTCTCCAAACTCTGGACCCCACACAGTTTGGGTTTGTAAAATGCAGATCATGTCTCCTAAACCTGATAGACTTCTTTGAAGTAGTCACCAAAGCCATAGATAAGGGTAAGGTGGTTCACACAGCCTATCTAGATCTCGCCAAGGCATTCAACACCATCCCCCACTCTGGAATTATAGATAAACTCACTAAACTAGGTATAAATCCCTATGTCACAAGATGGGTTGCCAACTGGCTTACTGACAGAACCCACACTGTGAAAGTAGCAAACTCCAAATCAGACTTCAGACCCGTGACGTGAAGTACCACAGGGTTCAGTCCTGGGTCCTCTCATGTTTGGTATCTAATTCTCTGAAGTACAGGCTAAAGCAGAAGGTCTTTGGCTAACTAAATTCGCAGATGACTGCAAACTAGGAGCCATAATCAAAACTCTTAACGATGTGGACATCCTACAAATGGGCCTCACTGAGACAGATGCCTGGTGTCAAAGACATGGTCTCAAGCTCAATGCCAAAAAGTGCACTGTCATACCCTTTGGTAAAAACTCTGTACCCATGAACTACCACATAGGCGGTAGTCTACTTAACACCGAAAGTGTGATAAGAGACCTTGGGACACAGGTGGACAGTAGTCTCTCCTTTGATAATCACATCGCCACAGTGGTCAGGAAATCCTTCTACATGGCACACCTCATCACAAAAGTTTTCTCATTCAGAAAAAAAGAGGTCATTGTTCCCCTCTACTCATCACTCATTAGACCCATTATAGAGTACAACGCCCTTTTTTGTATGTACCTCACAAGACATCTACAACAACTGGAAAGGCCGCAAAAATACCTCACAAAGAGGATTACTGGCCTCAAACAAATGCCTTACGCAGACTGTCTCAAAAAACTCCAGCTTTACTCCATCGCATATCGCCTACCCAGAGGCGATCTCTGCCTAACATACAAAGCTATGTCAAACCCAGAGCTGCTGGACATGCTTGACTTAAAGAAATCCCAATCCCTCCAAGCTACACGCTCTAGGGACCTAAACCTTGTCACCACAATAAACAGAACATGCTGGAGGGATAGATTCCTGTCCCAGAGACTTCCCATACTCTGGAACAGACTACCTATCTATGTCAAACAGAGCTCCTCATCAGCACTCTTCAAGAAAAATCTTGATGATTGGATGGGTAGTAGGAAATTCACCCTGGGGATCACTTCTGTGGTTCTGCTTGACAGGGGCACAGGAAAATAATTTTCTTGGGTGTCGAAAGCCAGGGTGCCTTTTTGGCTAGACTTGCATAGGCCCTAGGGCAAATAGCCTAGTACCTACCTATGAACCTATGAACCATATACCCCCCCTCAGATCCCTTAGATCTACCCACCAAAACCTGATTACCGTTCCAAACCCAAGCACCCAGCTGGTCAACTTCTGTTATCCTTTTCCCTAGCTAAAAAATGGAATGCTCTGCCCTCCACATTGAGAACCTGTGACAACCTTAATAACTTTAAAACTCAACTTCATTCCTACCTCTATCTAAACAGGAAATGCAGCTGTACTCTTCAGCTCATACCTCTCAAGCTCTCCTCCCCCTTTACTCCTGGATAACCTTCTTACCTTCTTAACCTTGCTCTCAAATGTAGATTGTATATGTAACTAAACAGTAAAATCTAGCTATTATGCTATCTGCCTGTCTTTTTTTTTCCTGAACAAAACTGTAATTGTTTTTTTTTTCTTTTTTTGAATGCAACCTGTTGTTTGAAATGCAAACTGTCTTTGAAACTATTCATGTAAGTAAACTTTGTGTTGTGGAGCTTTTCTCCCCAGGCCACCACTGAAAATGGGCCCCCCAAGCCCAATGGAACTCCCTGGTCATCAAACTGGAATAAATAAATAAATAATTTGTAGAATCTATCATAATCCACAAAAACTCTAATAAAAAAAATTTATCAATTAAGTTGAAGTGGTATTCACAGCTATATCACCAATGCTAACAGTAGCTAACAGTGGGGGAAGGACATGTATGGGGAACACAAGTAATGCAGACACCCAAAGAAATAGGGTGATAGCAAAGCAGATGTGGGGTGAGGGTCAAGAAGAGGACACCCAAGAGGGATGATGGAACAGGAAGCTCAGAGAGTCAGAGAGACATTTTTTTGTTTGTTTTTGTTTCTTTGAGCAGAGATAGGCTCTATATTATTTATGTATTTATCTATTTGTTTGAATGTTTATTTATTTATTTATTTTGAGAATAGAAGGTATGGAAAACACATAGAAAGAATAGGTGAGGAAAAGTGTGGGTACAAACCTATAACAAGTATCACAAGAAATGATAAAGGCTGGTAATATACATTAAGGATAGGCAAGGTAAAAAGACTACACATATTGACTGTACAACACTGTTGAAAAAATGATGACAAACAGGGTAGCGATGCATACCAGCCATAGTGCACCTCAATAATACATTGTCTACCAATGCACAAAGCAGTGCTGAGATGTTGCAGACTGTGTGGCAGTCATACCAAGAGGAGTAATACTGATAGTAGGTCTGTGTCAGAGACCACTAAGTGGGGATTCCTGGCATTACAGTGACCACTGAACATCAGACAACATCATTAACCAAGTTATCAGTTGTGTAAATATAAGTTATGTAACAGCAAGGCTGATTAAATCCAATCAAGGAAATGTAGGAGCAGAGGGCAGATTAAAACCTCCAACCCTGCATGAAACAAATAAGCACAGTGCCAATTAGTAGTACCGCATCAAAAGACTAATGTGTCTCTTTAATAAACTAAAAAGTATGCACACCACTAGGACAGAAGAAATGGGATCCAGATTTATTTTATTTTTATTTTATTTATTGCATTTGTTAACCGGGAAAGTCCACCGGGCCTAGAAAGAGCCCATTTTTAGTGGAGGCCTGGGGAGGAAATCAACATTACCGGAAAGTCCACGGGCCTAGAAAGAGCCATTTTAGTGGAGGGCCTGGGGATCTCTAACATTACATACAAAAGTAAAAATGTTAATACATAGAACAAATCATTTTGAGCAGTACTTTCACATTTAAACAAAGTAATAGCAACAGCAGTGATATTGTTTACAATCAGGTATAAATATGGAAGTGAAGATGGCAAGTATTCAAGATAACACATGAGTATAAATATATTTGAAGAGTTCTTAGCAGAAAAGAGTTGACTTCAGGGTAGAAAGGAGGCAACAGAAGGGCCAAAGGAGGAAGAGACAAGTTATGGTGACAGTGGGGAGTCAGTATGGTAGAGAGAAGGAGAGGAGAGGAGATATTTCTATTGATTGGTTAAGGCTGAGGCTCCAGAGAGAGAAGTCAGGTGTTGGGGATATTTGTTAGAGTGCATGAGCATGGTCAGTGAGAGCAGAGATGTAATTTGAGGGATTTTTTAAAGGAGGCAGGATTGCTGATACTCCTGAGTGAGGAAAGGACATCATTCCATAACTTGGAGACAGCACGAGAATACATTTGGCCAGCTGAGAGCTTAGGTTTCTCGATGGACAATAACATTTTGTTTTCAGACCTGAGGTGGCAATTAGGATGGTACATGGTCACTATGGAGGAGAGGGAAGGGCAGGTTTCTGGTTGGTAGATTATCTTGTGGGCTGTAGTTAGCTGTAGATAAGTGAAATGGGGAGGGGATTCTAGCCAGGTTAGTTGATTGATGAGGAGAGCAGGGGCTAGAAATGGGAGGATTCTGTCTAGCCAGGTTAGTTGATGCAGAGAGGAGCAGTGGTGGCTAGAAAATTTTGCATTTGTAACAAATTTAGTGACTTTGTTGTAGCAAGAGTCTAGTTTAGTTTTTAAGGAGGATTGTAGATTGGTGAGGATGGGAGCGCCATATAGAAGAGTTGGAAGCAGAAAGGATGAGGATTATTCGAGTTTAAAGAATATGAGTGGATAACAATGCTTCAGGCAGACATTAAGCAAGGGCTAAATATTTCAGTTATCATTAAACTGGTGCTTAAAAGGAAACAGATGATTTTGAAAAATGAGTTTTAGGAAATATATTATATATATGCTTGTGTGTGTTTATGTATATATATATATATATATATATATATATATATATATATATATATATATATACACACATGCACACACACCCCTGCAATGAAGAACAGCAGACAGACAGGATTTGTCTGAAGAAGTCTGTTTATACAAACAGATGAAAAGCGCTTAAACTTTTGTACTTGCAGATACTTATTTTCTTGGTTCATTTGGATTATACTTATTACAGCATTGGTTTTAAAGACACTGTTTTTATTATACTTATATATATATATATATATATATATATATATATATATATATATATATATAATTATATTTATTAAATTTTGGTACATGGACACTGTCATCATTCCTGAGCCATTTTTTTTTTCGTTTTTATCTTAGTTTTTCATTTTTGGTGGATAATCACAAGTGCCCTATACAGTATATATGCACAGGAATCAGGGATACAAATGGAAGGTAAAATGTGCAATGAATGATAAATCCATACAGTTTCCAAATCCACCACCTTCCCAAGAACCATTAGATATTACTGTCTAAATTACTGCGGTGCTAAGCAGGTATAAGCACTATTAAGCAAGAGTAAGCATATTTAAGCAGTAGTAAGTGGGAGTAAGCATAGTTAAGCAGTAGTAAGTGAGTTTAAACCCGTTTGCATGAGGCTAAGCAATGCACACACAGGTTAAGCAATTTTGACGCTAACTCTCTGCAAGCATATTTAACCAGAGGTTAGCATTGCTTACCTTCATGCAAACCCATGCAAACCCGCTTACAATGGCTTAAAAGTACCTTAAGCTCTCTGTATGCATCAGCCACTGTTCTGGCCAGAAACAAAATAAACAGCCTTTACAGGTCTTGAACCAAGGACCCTGTACACTATAGTCACAATAATCAACCACTAAGCCATCACAGCAGTACACAGGATTGAGGCAACACCAAACAGATCCTCACCATAGGAAATACAAAATGAACATGTGAAAGGAATCTATATTCAGTTTTTTATTGTATAACCAACTACAGGACATAAATATGTGAACTGCAGTACTGCATTAAGCCAAGATGTGAGGTGTCAAAGTAATAAATTGTTGAAATCCCCTCATAAATACAAGGACCCCATACAGTGTACGTACACATGAATCATGGATACCAAACACATATATAACATGTAATGAATAATAAATCAATGCCACAATGCAAATCTAATGCAACTTAAATATTAAGCAAGGCTAAGCATTGCACAGCCCAGCTTAGTAGGTGTAAGCAATATGTAAGCCAGCTAACTCAATATGCCCATTGGTATATCCCTTTAAGCAATGCCAACCTTAGGTAAGCAGGTTTGCCTATAGCCTAACCTTTTCAAAACCATCCACTCACAGCAAAGTGCAGGAAGCCAGCCCTATTTAAACCCAACAGGTGGGAATACATCTCATAACTGGTCGTAGCTTCCCCTTGTAGGCACTATGTCTGGAATGGGAGAGGGTGTGCACTTTCAGGTGCAGCGCTGGGGCATACAGGAGTCCAGAGTGGTGTCAGGACTCCTTGTGAAAGACCATGACATGAGACTGCTGCAGGGCCAGTACAAGGGTTCCCAGTACAAAGTGGAAGCCTGGGACTGTCTCGCCCATGACCTCACCAGTGCCACTGGCATACTCCAAACTGTTGAGCAGATCAGGCATCGCTATGCTGACCTGAAGTGGCGAAAGGGGGATCTCTTGGATCAGTGGATCCAAGAGGCTAGGAGGACAGGGGAAGTCCCAGCCATGTGTAAGTATCAGTCCACTACCTGTTTAATAATTGCCAGCTCATGTATATTATGGATAGGTATGGCTAAATATTCCTCTTATGTCTTTCACAGTGGAAAGTGAGTGGCTATGAACCAGGAGGCCCATGGATGTAGATTGGAGCAGTTGCAATGCAAGGCAGGTTAGTAATACTCTTACATGTACTGTCATAGGAAATAAATCTAAAAGTAGTAGTAAGTTAATTGCCTGTATAAAACCTGTATTGTTTAAGGCATGTACTGCATACACCAGAGAATATGGCAGGAAGAGTCTCATATAGGTTGTATGTAAACAAATCATAATAGCCTGACAGTAAAGGTCTAACTGCTGGACTGCATGTGTTTACTCTGGTATCATATGGTAATGTAGATTTGCAATCACTTAATAGTACTGTTATATTAAGCGCTGTTACACCCACTGTTGTACATAAATAAAATGTGTAGGAATGCCTGTATATGACTGGTGTAATCCCGAGATCATATAGTACAACTGAGAGAGACTTAGACAGAAAACAGTGAAGAAGCAGACAACAAAATCCAAATAGCGCACTCAACTGAGGCATGAACTGTTGTATTTTTAGTACACACAGCCATGGTTCGAATCCTGGGAGTGGTAGTAGGCTGCATACAGAATCATACCCCACAACCGTACAGATATGTCCAGAATGTCCAGCAAATCGGCCCATATCTGCTGCCTGTACCCTATCCCCATGGCAAATCAGTGGGATGATCCCAGACATTTAGGCAGCAAACAAGAAATACAACTGATTGTCAGACATCTATAAGAACAAACCTGTCACTCTAGCAACTCCCCAAAATTTTATGAGAGTAATAAGCCAAGTATGTCCCATCTGCACCCCCATGTTGTCAAGCTGTGACCAGAGTGTGTACAGTAACAGAGTGAGATGTATGTGCAAAATACTAATGTGGGATCTGGTAATTTGTGTGGCAACATTCAGGCAGTGCTAACAAACATTGCTCCCACAGGTCTGTCAAATACAAACACTGTACCTAGACATAAAAGATTTATATCCTGTACTGGTACTGTTTACTCTGGTATTGTATGGCACTGTTAGTGTTGCAGTTGCTCTGAATAATAAGGTATTATTCATCATTGTCACCCATACTGTGCTACATAATATAACTGTCTAGGAAATCCTGTATAAGAGTGTTGTAATACAAGGTCAGAATGTAAAACCACAGGAGAATTATAGACAGAAATCAGATAAGAGATGCACAGCAATATCTATATAGCACACACAACTGCAATGGACAGTGTTGTATTTTTAGCAGACACAGCCATGGTTCAAATCCTGGGAGTGGTAGTAAGCTGTATGCAGAATCATACCCCACAAGTGTACAGAATGTCCAGTTAATCGGCCCATATCTGCCGGCTGTCAACCTGTCCCCCTGGCATATCAGTGTGCTAATCTCTGACATGTAGGCAGAATTTCATGTCATATAACTGACTGACAGGCCTGTACATATTTTTAAAATGTCAATGAAATCAAACCTGTCATTGTACAATTCACTAAAGGTTTAAGAGAGCAATAGTCAAAATATGTCCTGGTTCACCTGCATGTGGTCAAGAAATGCCCAGAGTGTGTGCAAAAAGAGATGAACAGGTATGTGCATAACAACCTGGAATCTGGGAGTATGTGTAGTACAGTTAGTGTTAACAAACAATTCCTCCACAGGTATACCAGGTAAGAGGTGTATACTGCAGGAAAAAACAGTTCATGTATATAGCTGTCGACAGCCATACCACTGTCCAAACTTAGGCAATAGGGTAGTGTACTAATACTTG
>NC_056726.1:897924801-898039801 GCF_019279795.1 Protopterus annectens | reverse complement strand
CGTGGGTTCCATAACCCTCCTCTTGCAGGATACTCAGGTTAACCTGTATTGTAGCATGCAGGAATGCCATAGGTTTGTAATAGGGTTTCCTGCAATCTGGCCATACATATACCCCCGTAATATCAGGCTGTGTCCATATGTGGCACCTGTCTGTGTTGTAGCAAGGCAGAACAGTGCAGCTGTGCAGGAAGATGTTGTGAGATTGTGGGTCTGATGTCTGAATGTACTTCACATATAGGTATGCATATGTGTACATATATATAAATATATATATATATGTAATATATAATATAATATATATATATATATATATATATATATATATATATATATATATATGTATAAACAACCAACAAGACGTAGCAATAGTTCACATTCATATTTAGGAAAATAATACCATACTGAGCAAGAAAAAGAGTTCGACCCACTCTTTCTTCAAAGTTTATTTGTATTCCATTTATATTCCATGGCTTTGGATAAAATCCACGACACCACAGCAAACCGGCTTCACACAATAGGCATCATCAGTGCTGAATAACTCAACATCAGTCCATTTATATATGCATCACCTCTCATTCTTAAAGTGACATTAACATGTATAGCACACTACACCCCTTTTAAACTATGAAAAAATTGACATACATACAATTTTATATACAACAAACAACAAGTAAACATAATAAACAAGAAGCATAAACAGCACTCCAACTTGAATGCTAGTCATATACATACAGATATACATATCTGCAAATAAATAATTATTCTAAAAATGTGATGTGCTGACTAATATACATATCTGTATATTAAAGGCAATGTAAACTATAGATTTTCATTCAATCCTGGTTTGTAGACAGCTCCCAACTTAAGTATACACATATTTTCTTTATTATCCAATATTTTATGTTTTTTTGTGATAGTAATATTGTCATCCAAAATTCTATCTATTCCTACAAAAATAAAGTGTGCTCCAGTATGTTCCAAATGATGCTTATACAAAGCACTACATGTTCTTCTACAATTTATGTCACTTATATGAAGGGCTATCCTGTGTTTAAAGGGACTAGAGGTCATCCGATGTAGAAGGCACCACACTTGCATACTGCCATATATATAATCCAATCACTGTTACACGTAATAAGGACCCTAACATCATAAACTGTAGTGTGTCATGGAATATAAATGGAATACAAATAAACTTTGAAGAAAGAGTGGGTTGAACTCTTTTTCTTTCTCAGTATGGTATTATTTTGCAAACTAGTGCTGGGTCTTGTTGGCTGTTGCTGTTACTATCCATGCACAGTTTTTGCATTTTGAAAGCCATTTTTGCATGCACCAACAGAGTGGTGATTTTATATACACACACATATATATATATATATATATATATATATATATATATATATATATATATATATATATATATATATATATATATATATATATATATATATATATATATATATATATATATATATATATATATATATATATATATATATACACATACATGTATGTGTCACAAATATACAGATACGACATGTGTAGACATATATATATGACCTGCATATATCTACACATATATAGATATATACCTATATGCACATGTCTACATTTATACAAACACACACAAACATATATGTATGTAAACACATGTCCCCTATAATACTACCACAGTGCTGCATGCTATGTGCGAGGAAACAGCACACATAGCAATACACACAGATATCTACAGCTGTCAGTGTGTATAACATGAATGGGTATGTCACATGTGAACCCCTTGTTGGTACCACATTGCCCTTGTCTGTGAAGTATGGCATAGGAATATGAGGAAGTATGGCAGGTATAGTTGTGGAGGTGGTCAGGGTTGGTAGATATAAAGGTCAGCCTACAGGGGTAGTATGTGACACATGAGGTGGGTAAACACCCTGGATGGTGTGTGTGGTCTGTGATGTGGATGCCCCATGGGCCCCAATATGGACACAAGGGGAACAAGACTCCCACATACTGCTACTCACAACAGCAGTCCACGTCCTGAAGGTGCCTGGCCTGGAGGCTGAGTAGTAGGAGCATGTGGGTCCTGTGGATGTGTACTGGGTGCCTCAAGGTGATGTAGCACATCCCACATGTGTCTGTGGAGCCCTTTATGGAATAAACCCTGGACCTGACCTCAGGGGACAGAAACATGTCTGTGTGTGCCACCAGGGGGGACAACATCCCCTGGGTTGGTTCCACCTGACGGTATTGCTGGACCTGTACATGAGGAGGCCCCAGGGTGGGTCACACATGTGATGTAGCCTGGTAACACGGGCAGATGAGTTTGGAGAGGTGGTTCTGCTGACCAATAGTACATATACATGCTATTGTGTCACTGTTATAGAACATATGTCAGTAGTAATAGTCTACACAATTCCAGAACATGTCCAACAGCATGCATAGATGACTGCAATAACACAGAATGTCAGATGTGCAGCAAACACATAGACAGCATACCACAGGCATACATGTAAACACTGTGGCCCTGGAAATGGCATGCAGGTGAATAGTCTGTAACAAGCCAGCAATGATAGTGTCCACACTGGGAACATGGCTACAAACACATTGCACAAAGTGTGGTACAGTACAATATCTGCCCCAGTGGTAGGTATGCTGTAGCCATACCTATTGAGTTGTGTGTACAGTTTGTTGTCACTGATATGGTGGGGGGGTGACAGTGATGTGTATTAAGAATTGTGACAACCTTGTTGCATGACTTGCTCACACCTGTGTCCATCTTTATGTCTTTCAGGCATGGTGTCTGATGGAAGGCTGCCAGCCTACACAGTAGCTGAAAATGAAATCCTGCTAAATGGACTCATACAGCACTATGCAATCTTGTTTGGCTGGGCTACCTATGAGCAGCAGGAGAAGACTGCCCTGTGGAACGACCTAGTCCACAGGGTCAATGATGTCGGACTGCACAACCGCAGTTATGAGCAGTTCCGGCATCATTGTTCTAACCTGCTTCACAATGCCCATCGGCGTGCTGCTGCAGTTCGGGGGGATCACCTCGCCACAGGGGGGGACATGCCATCAATCCCCCCTGACATGTGTGGAGGACCTCTTGGCCCGCCTCGTGGCACCTGCCCATCTGCCCAGCCACCAACCTCCAGACACCTTTGTGGAGGTGGGTGCCACCCGCACACCAGCCATGCAGTGTGCAGGTAAGGCCACAGGGCACATCAGTATACCACTGTTGTGTATACATCTGCATTGGTACAGGTAGATCATGCATACCTGACATGTCATATACATATTTTGTTGCTGCATAATAGTGATAAACAGATGTCCATATGTAGTAGTATTGTGGAAATGTACTGTTGATGTATTGTAATAATGCACCCACCCTGTAGCAATGCCACAGGTGTGGCCACTGACTTTGTATCTCTCACCCTATGTAGGTACCACCGGGATACCACCAAGACAGCAGTCTGTAGCTAGTGAGTATGGTTTATGTAGATGCTTGCCAATACACCGAGCATGTAATGGTGATGGTATATTCCATGCACACATCTAACACACCTACCCATAATGCATGCTGTACATGTGCACTTATTGTTGCTGTGAAATGCACAGCATCACAGGGGTGACTATGATGGGGTATTGGAAGGGTATGTCAGACACCTGTATGATAACTAACATCCTGTCATTGTGGAATGTGTCCACAGGGAGTAGCATAATCGTGGGGGACATGGCCTACAGTAGGGACATGTATGGAACAACACCCATATATAGTGCAACACCAGTGTATATACATGTAGGACAATGGCAACTGCTGCAGAGATACACTATGGTATAAGGCATTACAGTGGTCCACATTATCAGCTGGGACTAGGCTGCAACGTGGTGTTCAGTATTTGGGACACTGCAAAGTGACACATGTGTAGGGCTTACTTGTCATGCATCTGCAAAAAGGCTTAAGGAGGGGGGTTGTCAGCATGACACACCAGTGCACTCCAGCAGGGATCCTAAGGATGCTATATCTGCACATAGTCAGGTTCAGGACCTGTGGTAGATGTAACCCTACCCCCACAGCAATAGTGACTGCAGTGTGTGAACACCAAGGAATGTGCACATGAGTAGACCTTGCAATCATGCAGATTAGGGGGACATGTGTAGGACAGATTGAACATACACTGGCAAATGTAGATGGCTCACTTTGGTACACCCCTGTCAGGAGTAGTGACTGCTGTAGTACATACAACAAGAGGTGCGACGGACTGTCATGATAAGGGTGTGCACATATATGCTAACACTGTGTGTATGCTTTGCAGTCAGCATCCGCACACCTAACACATTCCTTAGACACTGTATGTGAAAGTACAGGACATATGTCACATATCAGGCTCATGTACTGTGAAGATATGCAATGATGTGGTCCCATGGCAGATCAAGGGTGGGTGTGCCATATCAATAAGTGTGTTTACACCCCCCATAGCCAAGGTAAGTCCTGATGGTTGTCAGTGTAAGATATCAGTAAGGGTGTGTACACTCCCCATAGCCAAAGTATGCTCTGATGGTTGTCAGTGTAAGAGTATTGGATTGGTCATACATGGTCTGCTGATGTTGAGAGCTGTAAATAAGACATCAGGCATTCACAAATGACATCTGTCCACATATCATCCCAGGTATGTGTTGCTAGAAAACATAAGGGCTGTGAGCATTAAAGCTGACATAACTGACACAGCAGTACACATTCAGCAATGGGCTGTACACCTGTGTGGTATGGTGCATAGTACATGGCAGGGTGCAGAACAGGTGCACACCAATACTGTGTACATGGGAGCAGTGGTATCCAGGGGAAGGGGCATCACCTAGTGACACAGCATATGCATCACACACATGTATACTGTTGCTAGCATGGATTGACTATAGCTGCACTGCATGTTGTTTGGTACTATATGTTATGCATGTTGACAGATGGGTAATAGGAGGACTGTGTATACTATCATTGTACAACCTCACATGTATGTGTGTGTGCATCCTGCTGGGTAGTTAGTTTGTCTGTAGGGTCACTATGGTGAAGTGGAGGGAGTCTGATGCATATAGGATATGTGTGTGCATGTGTGTGTGTTTGTGTGGCTGGCCATGTATGCACATGCATGATTGTGAGGTGTTCATACAGCAGTACCTCCCTTTGGGATTGTGCAGTACATGGACATGGACTGCCACAGAACACACCAAGGATGCTTGTCATGCATGTAATCACAGGACAGCTGATAGTATAATATGGTCTGTAGCATGGAGCAGGCATTGAGAGGGAAGGTAGACACCAGGTACACCCTTGATATCGCATTCAGCAAAGATGTCACCTACAACCCACCTATGCAGCACTACAGATGCATTGGGGAAGTACTAGTCAACACCAGGGAGTGTATCCATATATTACAGTTGTCACATGATAGGCTGATTGAGCAGCATATCTGGCATGTACTGAGCATTACATACACATGACACACTAGTGCATGATATTATGGAGTGAACATAGTAGCCCACACATATAGAGGCCATGCACATGATGTCGGGACATACACAGAGTTTACACCAAATAACAGCAGTGAGGCCACCTAAAACCACTACACACAGGTCAGGCAGGTAATGTAGTGACAGGTCTTGTGTTGTGATCACTTGTGTAGGCATTCAGAGGACTGATATGTTAATGAGTGGTATCAATGTGTGTATGTTACCAAGTAAGTGTGATGCAGGATGGGGTACACGTGGACATATATGTGGGACTGTCTGTAAAGTCACGGAAAGGTAGGTATTACTGTGGTGTGAGTGTGTGTGTGTGTGTGTGTGTGTGTGTGTGTGTGTGTGTGTGTGTGTGTGTGTGTGTGTGTGTGTGTGTACTGTTAGGCAATGCTGTACAGCTTTTAAAGTGCATTTATTGTTTTCCCCCACAGGTGGCGAGGTGGGTCAGGGTACCTCCTGCATGCAATCTGATGCCGGTGTCCATACAGACACCAAAGATGATGCTAGTACTGTTGAGGCACAGGTGGGGTTGTCAGGCACCGAAACAGTGCTATCATTTGGCATCCCCTTGTTAACCACCCCAACCGCACACAGTTTCAGTGACTATACATACCCCATCACCAGTGGCCATAGCAGAGAGACAGCTGGCATTTGTTGGCTGTGCACAGGAAAGTGTGGTAACAATGCCTACTGTGTCTGGTCACAGCAGGCATAGCCAGATGTCCAGCAGGACACCACATAGGCAGATGTCCCAGGGTGCTCGTGATAGGGCCACTGGATATCATGCCCCTGGCAGAGGTGACATAGCTGATACCAGCAGGTGCATGTTTCAGGCTGTTATGGCGGCACAGACATGTATAATACATTACACCAGACATGGCCTAAGACTGCAGAGGGCTGTTCTCACATCTGCAAGTGGCAATGCCTGTGAACTGGCTGGTGCCATCCATGTGTTAATTGAGTTCATGGATAGATGGTCAGGTTAGATGATGGCCCTCATTGACCATGGTGTGTCCATGCTTGAATGTGTGGTGGGAGTGCAGTGACAGTCGGTTGGGCATAGCCCAGCAATGCCAACAGTTGGCAGTCAATTTGGACATGCCAGGACACCAAGGAGCTCCCGTAGTGGCAGTACCAGTCCTGGCACTGCAGGGGGGTGCTGTCCACACCACACCATGGCAGGCCATGAGCATGTGGTCCTGGCCAGTCCCAGGAGGGACCTGGTACCAGCGGACATCTGTCATCGTCAGGTGAGTGTAGCACATCGAGGCCTGTACCTGCACATGCCTATGGAACCCCTGGCAGGCACAGTCCACATGTCCATGACCAGAGGCAGTGAACTGCACACCCTGCCAGGTATGGTCTGCAGCTGTCCATAAACGGCTGTGTAGGGCATCCACATGGCAGAACTGTGTGCATGCATACCCACTCACTATACAAACTCACCTAGGGCAACCCCATACCTACACACACCACATCACCATGCCCAGTCCACCACGGTACACCCCTCACCCACACACATGGTGTCAAATGTATGGCCCACCCTTGGCCTCTGGCAAACCAACAACACACCTTGTGCATATGATGATACCTGTGCCACATCCCTGTCATCCATACCATCTATGCACGGACAGCCTACTATGGTTTTGATGCACACAGTGACTGTACTACAGTGTACCACAGTACAGCAGTGTAACATGTTGTAAGGAGTAAAGTGTAATACATATATATCAGTTAGTGAAGCCTTCCAGCAATGTTACATTATAGCTGTTAGTAACACTGGTTGATTGTGGTCTCTATAATGTTAGCCATTTGTGTTGTAGGTGTACATGTGTCAGCATGAGGATGGTCTGTGCATATCCTGTGCCACATCCCTGCCATCTATACCATCAATGCAGGGACAGGTTAATATGGTTCTGATGCACATGGTGACTGCACTACAGTGTACCACAGTACTGCAGTGTAACATGTTGTAAGGAGTAAAGTGTAATGCATATATGTCAGTTAGTGCAGCCGTCCAGCAATGATGCATTATAGCTGTTAGTAACACTGGTTGATTGTGGTCTCTATAATGTTAGCTATTTGTGTTGTAGGTGTACATGTATCAGCACGAGGATGGTCTGCAGTCATATTCCACAATGGGTATGGCACTGTGGTGACACCATGGCTGTGACATATCTGGGGTACAGTTGAACACATGCCACAGGCTAGTATAACAGTTATTGCCTGTGCTACATGGACAGGTGACCCACTGGGGCGTGTATACCTTGTAACCTGATGTACACCCATCCACATACACGCACACTGTTACTTGGCAACACTGGGACTAGACCCCTACCTAGGTATGTAGTGGTACTGAAGTGTGTGGTTTACATTGCACACACCACACAGTGTTTAGGGTGAGGTATGTCCCAGGTTACATGTTACATGCAGAACATCCCCAGACATGTACAGTATGCTAATGGGGGATTTAATGGGTGTATATGGACAATACATAGTGTGACATACCTTCATATACACATTAAAAGACACATAACAGGCAGACACACATCTGAAAGACCAGGGCCTATCACTGCAAACTAACTAGACCATGTGTCCAATGCATTACAGGTAGGCTGCACACAGCACATACATAACTTGCCTGGAATGTGGTATCAGTTACCTGTATGCTTGATGGTGACAGTGGTAAACATAACGTGGTACATGGGACATATACCAGGTGTACCTTGGTGTAATGACAGTGTACACAGCACCCACATCCCCCAGTGGATATTGTACTCACTGACACTCATGATGACACTCTAATATACCCACCATCACACATTGGCCACGGCTGCAATACAACCCATTTTATATCCCAAAAGTGGTACTACAGGGATATGCATCTAATGCACATGCCACATGCAGAGCAGTATTTTGCATTGTCATGCCTCACCGATGGACAGCAACAACACTATCTGTACCATTGTGTCACAGTGGTTATTGTAATTGGTCTATGTGGCCTCGGAATGCTGTACCCTACAGACAAAATGGACATGCACACATACCCACACTTGTCAGGACACAATGGGTATCCCATGCCTATCAACCCATTTGTACAACACTGTTGTGATAGTACTGCAAGGCTCATGTAGCCAGTATGGGGAGGAGCTTAACAGGGTACATGCAATGTCCCATACAGCAGCAGCCACAACTGGCTATGGCAATGGGTGTTGCGGTGGTTGTGAAGGCCCTCATGGAATTCCCACGTACAGGTGTGCTAACACAAAGACACTGCTATACTCACTCATGCACATGTACACATGTGTCAGTACTGGGGTGCATTGCTGCAGGTGGTCATAGCTGTGTAGCTAGCTACTGTCCAAGGAGAGATAGGTTGTGTAGGGGTTGTGTGTACAGTGGTATCCTGCCACCTACCATGTGGCAGCAGGCAATCTATTGACATACACTACTGTGGTTATCCTCAGGGTGAAAGTGACATGCATCAGCTATTCCTCCAGGTGCCTCCTGCACATGGCCACTGAGGCGATCATGTTGACATGCATGCAACTTGCAGTACAACACATGGTTAGTGTCTGTGATGGAGACCTGTACCCAAACATGTTCTGTTCACTGTGGTAGTGTAGTGGAGGTACCCATGATATGTGGTGTGTACAGGGTGTTATCTCCGATATGTGCTAGTTCATACACAGCTGGGCAGACATGTCAGTGTCAATCAAGCTTATGATGCCTGCACATATCCCAGCTGGATACCTGTCATCTGCAGATCTGTACAGGATCTGACAGTCATCAGCTTGGCAAGTAGCTATGCAGTAGGATGAATGTGTTGACAGATAGATGTTTGACAACAATATGTATGCCATACCTACATTTCAAAGGCCCTCGCTATCATGTGCTGTACAAATGATAGTCTACAGTTACATTCCACATGTTGGATCATTACCCAGTAGGGGTTATATACTGTGACACAGCTCACACACCAGGGATACAACAGGGAGGCCTCAGAGTCTAGCTATGCCTGCAGGTGTGCCTGTTGTCAGTACTACATTTAGCACTCTACTCTTGCCTGGGGTAGGCACTATCAGCAGTAGTACCGCCATGATACACTACATGCCAGTGTGTCAGCATGTACCCTGGGCTACTAACCCTGTATGTAACACAGTCACATGGATAACAGTGCTGTACAGGCCTCATATACATCTGTGTCACACACATGACACTCACACCCCTTGCTACTGTAATGACAGCATATAGGCTCATGTATTGTACATGGCATTACATACACTTATTACAGATGTCATTACCCTGCTATGTTATCAGACTGGGTGGTGTGAGCTGGTTACCAGGGCTAAGCCATGCTTAACAGGTATCAGCATTGCTGCAATATAACAGCTGAGCTGATTTGCTCACTGGTAAGCCAAGCCTACACTTTGTAAGAGCCCATATATTTACCTGTAGCTTAGCACCGCTTAGCTTCACACAAACCCATGCAAACATGCTTAAAGCTGATCAAAACTGCCTTAACCACTCTGTATCCAACAGCCCTTGTTCTGCTCAGCAACACAATGAACAGCCCTTGCAGGTTTTGAACTCAGGACCCTGTACACTAAAATCACAACACTTAACCACTATGCCATGACCACTATGAAGACAGTTATTGCTTTTCCAATGTATCTGTCAATACATATATTGATTAGTATTGAACAATTGCCTTTACTTCCACAATTGTGTAGTACTTGTTATTAATATGACTGTTGCATCACATATGTTGTTTTATCATAATGTACACATAGCAGATACATACAGTGGGATACAACTGGGAGTGTATACACAACCGTGAGGCTTACACATGACAGGAATATGGATATATACATTTAATTGGTTGATATATGTCTACATGTACATACACATGTATATTCATACATATGTCTATATACACATCTGTACAGAGCAACATATACATGGCCATGTGTACATCTCTTCATATGTACACGCACATATGTATATATATATATATATATATATATATATATATATATATATATATATATATAGATATATAGATATATAGATAGATAGATATAGCTATATATGTATGCATATCCTATGTGTACATGTATGCCTATTTATGTAGATATATATGCATATATCGATAACTATATGTGCATACAGATCTATTCTGATATACCTATTACTGTCAATATATATGTAGACATCCATACATATAAGTGCATATGTATCTCTGTATATGTGTTGACATATATTGCTGTGTATATGTATATATCTGAGTGTTTATATGTGTGTGCGTGTATATATATATATATATATATATATATATATATATATTCATCTATGTATGTTGATATGTATATGTGTATATATATCTATATAGATATAAGGATAAGTATATATGCATATATGTTCACCATATGTCCTGCACATGGAGTCGAGCCCTACCTCAGCCCCAATAGTCCCAACCTCTTAGTTCAAGGGGTTGTCAGGTATGTATTGCAGGCATATATGTAGACTAATGTTACTGTGATAGGGGTTTTCTTCACAGACATGTTGTGTGTGGGAGGTCACATCTGCTTTTAACATGTGCACCACTGGCCACAGACAGGCATCCTAAGGACATTATAGTACAGTACCACTGCTAGCACAGTAATGATCATGTGGACTACAGCAGAGATATGTCCAATAAATGTGGACAGTCTGACACACTCTGGTCAGTCCAGAGGTATACACAGAACCCCTTAGTGCAAGACATGTGGACTGAGTTTGACAATGTGGATGTTAATAGTCATGTAGATGTGTATATCACGTGAACACTGGTATACATTTGCCCCCATAGGTTATGCATTCACAAACCCCTGTCTGTCCTGACACATATTAACCACTGGTACAGAGGTGCCATGGCCACATACTACCCACTAGTTAGTAAAACAAACAAAGCAAATCTTGAAGCCAGAAAAAATGCTGGACTTGTGAAACTAAAATTTATTGTTAGCACTTTCGGCACCTTTCATTAAAGGAACTTCTTCAGACATTTGTAATAGCTCAATTTTCAATTTAAATAGACCCAAGGTGATGCATCATTGACCTCCCATTATCCAAATTCAGCAAGTATATAAGTAAATACATTCAGATTTATTTGTGTATAAAAACTTTTTAAAACACAAATAAATTCTTCACTGATATTAATTACAACAAAAATGTCAAATATTAAATACCCCCATAGAAATGTTTTTTACCTGGTTAATGCTTTAAGTTTAAAAATACATTTCAGGGAACAAGAATCATTCAAACCAGGGTAGGAAAAGGTGTTTACTCTCAGTTGCCATAACAACTCCCTCTCCTTGAGTCTTAAAGCCCAAGGCCCCCTCCTGGGATTCAGATCTATTTTCTCAATAACCATAAAAAGGAAAGTGTGGTTAGTGTGTTCCAAAATATGCTTGGACAAAGCATTGTTGTTGTCCTGTCTACTAATACTGTACTGGTGCTTGTATATCCTTTGTCTAAAGTGCATCTCGGTCTTTCCTATGTAGAAAGAGTGGCACTGTTGGCACCAAGCTATGTATGTAACATCTGTTGTCCTACAATCAAATTTTCCTTCTAAGGAATATTTAATATTCCCTATAGTAAATGAGGAAGAAGTTTCTATATATTTACAAAAAGAACATCTCCCACATTTCTTCATCCCTTTGTTATGAACATATGGGTTAACTTCTTTTTCAAGTAGTGTTTTTAGATTAGAGCCTTTTCTAAACGTCACCCTAGGTCCTGGCCCTAACTTGTTCCTAGCCATAGTGTCATCGTTAATCATGGTCCAATTTTTATTTATAACCTCCCTCAGGAGTTTGCATCACTTAAAATGTTGTTATAAAACTGATGTTGTAATCTAAGTTGTCCGTTCTATTAAAAAAATGTTCTGCCAAGACCATTTGTTCATCACCGCTTAAGGTTCCCCTATTTAAAATGGGCTGGAAATGGCCCATTTCCCTTTTCCTTCTAACCTCTATAACAATCACATCTGATAAATCTATTGGGTATCCTCTCCTGGTGAACATCCCCCCACAAGTTTTTACACTCCGCCTCAAAAATCAATATCCAGTGTAATCATCCTTGCAGCCCTTACCAACTGGCCCTTTACAATGGCCCTCTTCTGATGGTAAGGGTGATTACTGCTGCAGTGAAGGAAATCATTGGAGTGGGTAGGTTTGTGGTATATTTTGGCAATATACCTACTATGTGTTATGTCCTTAACAAGCCACACATCTAAGTATGATATAGCTGTAGTATCAAATTGATATGTAAATTTCAAAAACTGGGTCATCTTGGATAAGGTCTCAACAAATTTTGGGACCTCTTCTTTATCTCCCTTTAAGATCAAAAACATATCATCAAGGTACCTTGTGTACCAGTGTACCTTGTTTTTGAACACTCCATGTTGGAATAACAAGTGTCTTTCCCAATAGGCCATAACACAATTGGCAAAAGTGCCCCCACAGGATGACCCCATCGTAACACCTGTTTTCTGCAAAAAATAAATCCGCGTCAAATAAGAAAAAATTATTAGCCAATACTAGTTCTAGGAGGGTAATAATTAAGTCAGTCTCTTCACCAGGTGTCCCATTTTCCAAAAGAAAGTCCCTTACCCAGTCTAATCCCATATTCTAGGGAATGACCGTGTACAGGTCCTTAACATCTATTGTAATGAAGTTGTATTCTTGGTTAAATTCCAGATTATTCAGTGTTCCCAAGAACTGCCAGTAGTCTCTGCAGATTTGTCTCTCTGTTTCCAAGTATTTTTTTTTTTTCATTTTTAAATCAACAAACTTAGCACAGGCATAGGTTATGGAATTCCTACTATCAATTATAGTTCTAAAAGGGGGATCATTTAAGTTCTTATGCATTTTTGGAATCCTAAATAGGACTGGGGTAACTGGTGTTATCATATCCAAATAGTTCAATGTATCTGTGTCAATGTACCCCTCCAAAAACAAGGTGTTAATCACTGTTTTTATATGCTGATAGGCCCCATTCATTTCGCTAACTGAGACCTGCTCATATGCTTCACCATCCAGCGTATCTCTCATTTTATTTTTGTATTCCTCCTGTTTCATAAAAGAAAAATCCTCCCCCTTTGTCAGGATGCATAACCCTGACTCCTGTTGTCCTTAGGTCATTAGTTTCCTGAACTTCTGTTTTAGTCAAGTTTTTACTTCTATATACATTACTGGAAGTTCCCAAAAGATGTCTTATGTCAACTTCACATTTCTCAAAACGGGCAATAATCGCCTGTAATGGGGGATTAAATATACTCGAAATCCTAAACTTTGATAGTACAGAAAAAGTGTTACATAAAAGTAGTTTAAGGTTTAGTTTACGAGCATACAATTTTAAGCTAGTAAAGTCCTTGCCAAATTAGCCCTGTTTAAAGGGACAAAGGTAAGTCCTTTCGCAAGTGTTTCGATTAACCCTGGTTTCACAGTCTCTGTGGTATAATTGTAGATGTTAAAGTCACCTTTTAAATTTTTGCAGCTGCTGATATGATAGATCGAACCCTCCACTCCACCAATAATGCCCCGTTCTGCTACCTCCTTTACCTGTTCTGTTTCCTGGTTTGATCGTTCCTCTGGTTGTTGTCCTGGGCTCTGCTCACTTACTGCTGCTAGCCGTTCCAAAAACCCTGTTGCTGGAAATCACCATTATTGTGTGTTTGTTGGCCTCTAAGTCAGTTGTTCCAACTCACAGAGGTGTCAGGTGTTTCACTGTCAGTAATATTTCCCAATGTAATGGATTTTGTTTCTCCTGGTGCCGTATTTGTAGAGGATACATTGTTAGAAAGGACTGTCCAATCAGATTGTTTTGAAGTAGGTGGAACAGGGTATGCTCTGTTGGATTCATATTCCTTCCGGTCCCTATCATAATTTTTCATTTTTGCTCCTTTTAATTTGTCTATAGTTGCATCGACACTAGTAAAGATGCGACAAAACTCAAATGTGTATCTCAAAAAATTTGAATCAAGTTCGATCTTTTGTTCTAATAAATTAAATTCGCTTTTCAGCACATCTGTTTGTAAAAAAATAGTTTTTGACAAGTATTTCAAGGAATTCAATCCCTTGCTTGTCAAACAATTTTAACAAGTCCAGGTGAAAGGGGGAATCTTTAACCAACCCAGTTGGGTAATGCCATTGTCTAAGCCCCTGAGGAATGTGTTGTCATTGTATACATTCTCTCAAATAGGCTGTTTCAAGTTGGAGTTTCTTACATTTCATGAGTTTTGCATCAGACCCTTTCATGTTAGTTACAATGGTGCTCTCACTTTGCATCACAACTGATGCTCGGTCCTGGTTCTCACCTCCTCCTTGCCAAAAGTTAAAACTAGCATAATTGTTTAGCCAGTCATTAAGGTGGAGGACATTAGCAATGTTCACATTTTTAGCAGTATTATTACTAGCCTCAGTGCTCATATTAAGTTCACGGGCTGTCCCTTCTTGTGCAGTCTGTGAGTTAGCTAAGGGACCCAAAGAAATGTTACTGAGAGGTAAATTACCTTGACTCACACCATTCAGTTGATTAACCATGTTTCCATTTGGGAGATTCTGCCTGCTGATGTGAGTTGGAAGTGTTTCATACACTGCAATCTTGCCAGCTAAATCATCAACCCGGTTAGTAAGCTGTTGTATAAGGAGGGTAAGGTTCCCAATAACATTCTGCTCACTTGATAAGCTGCTATTCTGAGAATAAAGTAGTGGTTTTACAGTGTTGAGTTGCCCCAGCCTTCCACAGAAGGCACACACGCACTCATGACTAGGGCCGATTTAGAGTGTCCAATCCACCTACAGCATGTCTTTGGGATGTAGGAGGAAACCGGAGCACCCGAAGGAAACCCAGGTGACCACAGGGAGAACATGCAGACTCCACTCAGAAGGCACCCCAGCTGAGGATTGAACTGAAGAACCTCTTGCTGTGAGGCAACAACGCTAACTGCTGCACCACCATGCCAATATTGACATGTGATAACTTTATACATTTAATGTTGTAACAGGGTTTGTTGTGACATATGTCCTATGAGGATTATGAAGTCAGTAATTCACGTCTGTCACCATGTATTGTCTGCAATCCTCACAGTATGCTTCTGCAGTTCACAGTAACACAAGAAACAAAAGGCAGCATACACTGCCCAGTCTGTAGATGACCTTACAGATGGGGGTTTCCTCATAAACATAACACTGTAATGACAGGTATTAAAACATGTAGACCAGCCATATCCATACACACCCTGTTAAACCAACATTAATCCAAATGCAGAATAGCGACACTTACATTGTTTAGTCATGTCAGGCACATCCCCCTCCTGTGTGTTGGCCTGTTTCCATAGTGTATGTTGTTCGAGGTAAATTCCCAATCCATCTGTCATGCTGTTTGCCAAACAACAGATCTAGGTCCTGCTCACAGTGAATGAAAAGGCCCAACACCAACATGATGTTCCTAGATATTGGAGTGTGTTTCCATGCAATTGGCTAAGGGAATGTTACCACAGCTGTTCCACATGCAATCAGCTAGAGGAGGCTGCAATTCATGCAGAGGCCATCAGCTGATCATGAGCATCACTTACAAAACACATGCTGCAAAGCAGGTGTACATCTCCACATCCACCACAGAGGGAGTGAGAGAGGCAGACAGAGGCAAAGATAGGTCAGGGAGTCACACACCTATCAGTACAGGGTATTAAACCCCTGATTGACTATGTATTGCTATCACATGTCTATGCAGTTATTGGATGTGCCACATAGCTTATATGTTGAGGAGCTCTCCAAACATATATGTGATGGTGAGTGACATCTGCAACAGTGATATGGTAGTGATACGGTAGGTGTAGTACATGTGCCTGTCTGCATGGACAGGTGTCAGCATCAACACAGCCACATTCTTTCAGGGACCCATACACACTGACACACTGGCAGGGTCAGGAATACACCTCCTCATGAGTTAGTTTGCCACAATACAGTACTATGCAGGTATCACATGCACCACAGGGATTATCCAGAGGTTATATGGGCAAAGGGTATGTGGAGGTGTCTGATATCAGACAGCATGCTTCAGTATGCCAATGGGGGATGTAGTGAGTTTAAAATGTGGTCAGAAGCATCATACACCACACACACAGACACAGGGTGTCAGTACTGACATGCAAGGGTGCATTGCTTCATGGTTGTGTAGTGGTTGACTGTGCCAGAAGGCTATACAAGGCTAGGTGATGGGTATACCTTGGCATCAGGTCACATGACAATGGTCTGCAGTGTGGCTCAGGGGTGTAGTGTCTGGATTGGCCCACGCAGGTGGGTATTGTATTCACCATCCACTCACCTGGGTAACTATTGTGTGTGACCTTTGCTGTGCATTGCTTGCCATGTATGTGTTCATTAGTCCATGACATGGACGGTGTCTGGGATGTGCACATGTCGCACATGCATGTAAAGTGACATGTGGAACTGAACCTGAGGTGTCTGGCCCATGTTTTCTGGCCCATGTTGTGTACACAGATTGTCATCATCAGATGTGTCAGTCCTGGTCTCATGTGGCAGGAACAGGTAATGGACAGCAGGTTGGCCCTGTATCTACATTGATAGCATGATACAGGAATTCCCTGGTGTCAGTGGTGTCTGTCCATAGAGGGCATGTGTTTAAAGCATGGTTTGTCCTTTGTGGGTCACATCTGATGACACCACAGGTGTTGCAGGTGTCCAGTGGGGAACACAGGGAAGGCACACTATCTGCATGTACATGCCTAGTGTACTGATGGACAGGGTGCCATGCCTACTGTACTCTGCTGCAATAACACCATGGTTACTATCTGTGGGCAATATGCAGTGTACTACCACCATAGTGGTTGTTGCCTTGGCCAGTGGTTTTGGATATGAGACATGGGTTGAGAGTGTTCTCTGGGTAATACAAGGGTTGCTAACTTTGTTTGTCAGGCCTTGATGTCAAATGTAGGGATATGGATTGGCACCCCAACCTCTCGACTATTTCACATCTGTTATCCTTGCACAGTGGACATTGTGACATATAATAGGGCCACCATATAAAACATTTGCAAAACCCACTCCACAATGAGTCCAGTTGTTACACACTCACAGCCACCTCCACACAGGATACAAATGACAAACACAGACACACACACCTGCCATGTATGGGATTAGAATTCCTACCTAACTAGTTTATTGCACTACAGCACTACACAGTTATAGGATGCACCACAGAGATTACTGGTGTACTCCTTCCCCAAAGGTGTATTTCACAGTGAATGACATCAGCAGCCTTGCCAAAGTAGGGAATTTGATCCGTAGTGAGTGTGACTAGCCTAAAAAGTATTGCTCTTTACACAGACATAGAAACACATACACAAACATCCACACTTGCCATGGGTGGGAATAGAACCCCTACCAGGGTACTATATCACACTACAGCATTATGCTGTTATAGGACACACCACAGGTATTACTGGCCTACATTTTTCACAAAGGTGTATTTCACAGTGAATGACATCAGCAGCCTTGCCAAAGTAGGCCATTTGATCTGTATTGAGTGTGACTAGCCTAAAAAGCATTGCACCCTACACAGATATAGAAACACACACACAAACATCCACACTTACCATTTGTGGGAAGAGAACCCCTACCAGAGTACTATATCACACTACAGCATTACGCTGTTATAGGACGTGCTATGGAGATTACCAGGCTACACCTTTCCCAAAAGTTTAATTCACAGTGAATGACATCAGCAGCCTTGCCAAAGTAGGACATTTGAATTGTAGTGAGTGTGACTAGCCTAAAAAGGCATTGCTCCCTACATACCCAATGGCACACACACACACACACACACACACACACACACACACACACACACACACACACACACACACACACACACACACACACACACACACACACACACAGTTGCCATGTCTGGGATTAGAACTCCTACCTAACTAGTTTATCACACTACAGCTTTATGCAATATTAGGACATGCCGCAGAGATTACTGGGCTATTCCATTACAAAAGGTGTATTTCAAAGTGGATGACATCACCAGGCTTGTCATAGTAGGGCTATGGGGAGGGCAGTGTATGTGCATGGACCATAACCCATTCATTTAGAGGTTGACACACCACATGCAGGTACACACAAGGTTATATTACACAAGTACATGTATTCAGCTGCTAGATGACTACTGCCTTGTACAGTCATGTTGCACAGCTAGCACTTGCACCACATAGTCTGTAATGCTGATGGATACCAGTGGCTAATTTCTACAGTGAGTGACATTTACACATCATGTGGTTGTAGCCATTTGGCTGTGTGCTGAATGGGACAGGCCTCATGATGGATGGCTCTTTGTCACAGTCACACTCTTCCACACATCTTTGTATGTCTACTTTTGGCTTATTATAGTGTGTTGTCCTTGGATATATGACTGTATTCCTATCCACTTTGTGTGCAAAGCATGACTGGTGCATACTGAGGAGTGTATGCACTAACATAGGTTCATAGATTCATAGGTAGGTACTAGGCTATCGGCCCTAGGGCCCATACAAGCCTAGCCAAAAAATTTACTCTGGCTTTCGCCACCCAAGAAAATTATTTTCCTGTGCCCCTGTCGAGCAGAGCCACAGAAGTGATCCCCGGGGTGAATTTCCCATTTCCCATCCAATCATCAAGATTTTTCTTGAAGAGTGCTAATGAGGAGCTCTGTTTGACATAGATAGGTACTCTGTTCCAGAGTATGGGAAGTCTCTGGGACAGGAATCTATCCCTCCAGCATGTTCTGTTTATTGTGGTGACAAGGTTTAGGTCCCTAGAGCATGTAGCTCAGAGGGATTGGGATTTCTTTAAGTGGACTATGTCCAACAGCTCTGGGTTTGACATAGCTTTGTATGTTAGGCAGAGATCGCCCCTGAGTAGGCAATATGCGATGGAGTAAAGCTGTAGTTTTTTGAGACGGTCTGCATAGGGCATCTGTTTGAGGCCAGTAATCCTCTTTGTGAGGTATTTCTGTGGTCTTTCCAGTTGTTGTAGTTGTCTTGTGAGGTACATTCCAAAAGGGGCATTGTACTCTATAATGGGTCTAATGAGTGATGAGTAGAGGGGAACAATGACCTCTTTTTCTGGATGAGAATCCTTTTGTGATGAGATGAGCCATGTAGAAGGATTTCCTGACCACTGTGGCGATGTGATTATCAAAGGAGAGACTACTGTCCGCCCGTGTCCAAAGGTCTCATCACATTTTCAGCATTAAGTAGACTACCAGCTATGTGGTAGTTCATGGGTACAGATTTTTTACCAAAGGGGATGACAATACACTTTTTGGCATTGAGCTTCAGGCCATGGCTTTGACACCAGGTATCTGTCTCAGTGAGGCCCTTTTGTAGTTTGTCCACATCATTAGGAGTTTCGATTATGGCTCCTAGTTTGCAGTCATCTGCAAACTTTGTTAGCCAAAGACCTTCTGTGTTGGCCTGCACTTCAGAGAAGTAGATACCAAACAGGTAAGGACCCGGGACTGAACCCTGTGGTGCTCCACTTGTCACTGGTCTGATGTCGGATTTGGAATCCGCTTCTTTCACAGTGTGGGTTCTGTCCATGAGCCAGTTGGCAACCCATCTTGTGACATAGGGATTTATACCTAGTTTAGTGAGCTTATCTATAATTCCAGAGTGGAGGATGGTGTCGAAAGCCTTATCGAGATCTAGATAAGCTGTGTGAACCATTTTACCCTCATTTATGGCTTTGGTGACTGCTTCAAAGAAATCAATCAGATTTAGGAGACATGATCTGCCTTTTACCAACATCTGCAACAGTCAGATGTGTATGGTCCACTGTTGTTTGCAGGCATGGGCTTCATTTGTTTGTATGGTCCACTGTTGTTTTCAGACATGGGCTTCATTTGTTTAAGTGTGTGAGCATGCCCAGTATGACCTTACGGTATGTTGTTGTCTGACATTGCCTTCATTCCTCTTTCATTCTTCTAAGTGTGTGAGCATGCCCGGTATGCCCTTCTGTACTGAATGTGTGCATCCATTCCAGTCCATTTGTACTCCAGTGCAGACCATTGTGTTGTACACCTACAGGTAGCAAACTGTTTCTACAGGGTATCTGTAGATCCTTTGGCAATATGGGGACAAACTGTGCAAGGAATAGTATGTACTGTAGGTGATTGTGTCTTTGCTGCTTCTGCTACATGGTACTGGTGTTAGCAGAGATATTCAGACATGTGTACTGTTATATACTGTGATGTTTTATGTCCTCAAGTACTGTCAGGTGGACATTTTTGCTCACAGTGATGTCTTGGGGAACAAGGGTGAATGCAGCTGTGTCCAGTATTGTGGGCAGATGCCTACATATTCACAGTAAGTTATGCCATTCTGGAGGGGGAGCTGCAGACACTTGCTGTTGGGTCTGTGTATCCAGTTCAGCACCACGGTACAGTGCTGGCAGAGGATCCCATACTTCTACATCCATCAACATGACAATATGGCCTTAACTTGCTGTGGCAATACCTCACAGCTGTACAGATTCACACAGGTTACCCATTGGCAGAGGCCATGAGTCAGGACATTACCCCTATTGTGGTGTATGGGCAGGTTTGTAGCCACCCATTTATGTGTTTGCAGCCAGGGATAGTGTGTGCATACACCTTTGTGTCTGACCTTGCACATTCCATGCTGTCCATGCTCCCACCCCACCATTATTCTATCCTCTGCCATAAATTATGCATACAATCTCTGATACTTTCCCTAAGGTTATCACTTCATCACAGATGTGTTTCAATGTTGGTCCACAGTTCATGCAGTGGGACATGGTGGACATATTACTATGGTTTGTCCACATGGCCTTGCATATGGCTTATGTGGAGTGTGTTATGTGGTTATGTGGATGTCCATGACATAACATGCATTGGCAGTATGTGTGAGACACAGGCCTTTGGCAGAGGCCTGTAGGCCATTTGGTGGTGATGCGGGCCACCTGTGGCAGGCTGTTGCATTCTCTCTGTCCTACAGTCCCAGACCGCCATACAGTATATTCCCCTGGGGTGACAGGGTAGGTGTGCTAGGTGTTCATGCTAATACTTTCTATCAGTACTGGTCAGGTGGTGTGGATGCTGACAGGGTGTTACCTACAGCTAGGGACACACCTGCATGGGACACCTGCACTGCATGCTGCATTCTGTCGCTATTGCCATATACAGGTGGGGGTCATATTGTATCCATTCCCAACAGCAGGATACAACCAGAGAGCTACCTGTGGGTGGTGTTTGGGTGAGCTGGGTGAATGTGCACTATGGAGACTACTTGCATCTGACACACAAATATGCATGGGGCATTCCAGTTATGGTGGCATGTGCAGGTACATCAGCTGTTTCCCAATACATCAGTCCTACCACCTTTGTGATCTGCAAGTGTTCAGGCAGCCTATACTGGTATTCCCTACTACAGGCCCAGATAATGTGATGCATACCTGTATGTACAATTCCAACGGTGTGTCCATTTAACATTTATATATTATATACTGTATGTCTGGGGTACTTTCCCCTGTGTAATGCTTGTATATCTAGCCCAACAGCCATGCCATGGCACTCTTTCAGATGGTGACACGTATTACCACCATACATTTACAATGGCTTACTGCTAGCATGTGTTATACTGGTGGGAATTGTCTTTGGCACTGCAGTTGTGAGGACTTGGCCCTGTCATCAGCAGTAGTGGGCAATGGCCACCAGGTCATATCTCAACATGCATACATACTGACCACTCTCACACAATATTAAACACACACCAACCTAGCCCACACACACATACCTGCATATTGTACAAATGCTACAATCTATCCTGCTACCTTGACCACCTCTGGGCATCCGTGCTCCACTGGTATTATACCTACACATACATGTTACTACATTTCTACATCGGATTGGGGGGCACACCTGACTGTTTCTACATTGCTACACAGGATTGTGGGGCACACCTGATTGTTACTACTTGTCTAAGTAGGATTGGGGGGCACACCTGACTGTTTCTACATTTCTACACAGGATGAGAGGACACACCTGACTGTTACTACATGTCTACGTAGGATTGGGGAGGTACACCTGACTGTTACTACTGTCTACACAGGCTATTGGGGACACACCTGACTGTTTCTACATTGCTACATAGGATTGGGGGAGCACATCTGACTGCTACTACATGTCTACATAGGATTGGGGGGCACACCTGACTGTGACAACATGTCTAAGTAGAGTTGGGGGTACACCTGACTGTTTCTACATTTCTACACAGGATGGGGGGCACACCTGACTGTTACTACATGTCTACATAGGATTGGGGGGCACACCTGACTGTTACTACATGTCTACATAGGCTATCTGACTGTTTCTTCATTGCTACATAGGATTGGGGGGGCACACCTGACTGTTACTACATGTCTACATAGGATTGGGGGGTACACCTGACTGTTGCTACATTTCTACACAAGATTGGGGGGACACCTGACTGGTACTACATGTCCACATAGGCTATGGGGGGTGCACACCTAACTGTTACTACATTGCTACACAGGATTGGGGGGGTGCACACCTGACACTTGTACACATTTGATATGACTGTACTGATATGTCAGATACTCCATTTCATTCTGTTTTCTAACCTATCATGCTGACTAGATGCATGTCAGTGTACTCTACAGGTCCTACATTTGATTGACCTACATATTAGTTTCTGACTTCCTACCCTTCAGAACTAACATCCCACTGCCTGAACTGATGTGGTCTGTCTGTGTAAGCCTGGAGGGGAGGCTACCCATAGGCATCATTCAGTGGCCTTAGCACAGCCTTTGTTTGTGCTTGTCTACACCTGTCCTGCTGGCTGTGACTGTTGTTGGGTATGTGAACCTCCCTGACTGGCATGTTTATGTCATATGGACACACATGTGGCCCAGCATATTTCCTGCAGTGGGTTTTGTCTACATGTGTAGTACTGGCTACTGTGGTGACATCCATATTTGTTACAGATCTCATGCTGCCACTATAGGTGTCTACTATCTGCTGGCATTCTGTTCAGCCACCTGATTCCCTTGCATGCTCACATCCAGACCATAGATACAAGTAACTACCCATGCTACTCCAATCAGCAATCGGTAAGGGGAGTGACTTACCTTCTGGGTGTGCCAGTATTGAGGATGGTGCTGGGGCTGCCTATGTCAGATGCACATAGTACAGTCCCTATACATGGTTGAGCACAGGTAGTGTCATGTTTGGCGTCTCTTTTCCTGTATGTGTGAGTCAGAGAGAGATGTCAGTCCCTGGGTCCCTACTGTGTCAGTGTATGTGCTACGCATTGCCTCTTGTCCAAGGCCAATGGCATACTGGGCACTCCTCCATATGCCTACTGGAGCAGGCTCAGGTTGTCCCTCCTCCAAGTCACTCTGTGCCTGTGCAGACCTTGGCATTGGTGGGGGGCTGTGTGGCCTTGCCCCGTGCTGTTCCTGCTGCAGCTGTTTCTCCAGGATCATATTGTGTAACATGGCACATACGATAACAATTTGGGTACATGTAGCTGGTGAGTACTGCAAGGCTCCACCAGATGTGTCCAGGCACCAGAACTGTGACTTTAGCATCCGAAATACATGCTCTGTTATGATTCTGGTCTGTGCGTGTGCCTCATTGTGACTTTCTTGTTCAGGTGTGTGTGCATTTCTGATGGGCGTCATCAACCTTGGCTCCAGTGCATAACCAGCATCCCCACTAGGTGACCGTAAGGGATGTCCCCATTGACAAATCTCTGGTACAGCTGCGTCAGATGCCAGATGTGGGAATCATGATAGCTTCCAGGGCAGCCAGCACACACATTCATTATAATGCCCTGGGCATCGCACATGACCTGGAAGTTGATGGAGGGGAAGCCTTTGCGGTTGATGTAGACCCTACCCTGCTCACCGGGCGGTGCTTTGATGCATATATGCATGCAGTCTATAGCATCCACCACCTCAGGGTATTCTGCTATTTGGTGGAAGAGATGCATATTGCTGGCCAACACCTCACGGGTGTTGAGGAAATATATGTGCTCACTGGTATGTGCTGACATGGCACCAGGAACTGGTGGAATACTCTGGATGCTGATGCCCGTGAGGTCCCCATGATATCCCTAGTTTGGCTTTGGGAGGTACCTGTGGCTAGTATTCCTAGGCCTACACATACCTTGGAATCCACTGGGATGGGTTCACCCTCTGTTAGTTCTGTGTGTCAGGCATGGTCGGCACAGCTCAACAATTTGCTGTAGGAGGTCCCTGTCGGCCTTATAGCACTCCACTATCTCCAGCTCATGTAGCCCCTGGCAGGTTACCCTGGGTCTGTACACCCTTCTCCGTCTCCTCACTGTGGGTTGCTCGTCAGTATTCTCATCCTCACCACCCTCAGCCTCTTCCACATGTTGATGTCTGATAGCTGCTGCAGCCCCTATCATTCTGTTGTTTTTGTTTGTTAAAATGTCCCCGCTTGTATACACAGGTTCATAGGTTCATAGGTTCATACTTGGCTGTCTGCCCTAGGGCATTTATAAGCCTAGCCAGAATGTGTTTGGCTTTCGCCACCCATTTTAAATTTATTTTGCTATGCCCTTTTTCGAGGTTAGTATACTGTGCCTCTGTCTAACAGTGACACAGAAGTGATACCCGGGGTAAACCTACGATCTCCCATCCACTTATCAAGATTCCTCTTGAAGAGAGTCAGTGAGGGACTCTGCCTAACCTGGACTGGGATTTTATTCCAGAGTGAAGGGAGCCTCTGGGTTATGAATCTGCCCCTCCAGCATGTCCTATTTATTTCAGTGCTGAGGTTCAAGTCTCTCGAGCACGTAGCTCGATGGGATTTGGATGTTCTGAGGTGCAGCATGTCCATTAATTCCAGGTTGGACATGGCTTTATACGTCAGGCACAGATCGCCTCTGAACAGGTGGTATGCCACTGAGTAGAGCTGGAGTTTCTTTAACCGGGCAGCATATGGCATCTGTTTGAGTCCTTTGATCCTCTTGGTGAGGTACTTTTGGGGTCTTTCCAGTTGCTGCAGGTGTCTGGTAAGGTACATCCCAAAAGGGGCATTGTACTCAATTATGGGCCTGATGAGGGATGAGTAAAGAGGCACGATGACCTCCCCTGATCTAGATGTGAATCCCTTCATGATTAGGTGGGGTATATAAAATGTTTTTCTAACCACTTTGGCCATGTGGTTGTTAAATGAGAAAATGCTATCAACTTGGGTCCCCAGGTCCCTAATTACTTCTTCTGTACTTAATGGATTACCACCCATGTGGTAATTTGTGGGCACTTTGTTTTTGCCAAAGGGGATGACTATACACTTTTTGGCATTTAGCTTGAGGCCATGGCTCTGGCACCAGTTGTCTGTTTCTATGAGGCCCTTTTGGAGGATGCTTGTGTCGGCTGGAGAGTCTATTATGGTGCCCAGTTTGCAGTCATCTGTGAACTTGGTCAGCCACAGTCCTTCCGTGTTGGCCTGTACGTCCGAGAAATATATACCGAACAAGAGAGGTCCCAGGACTGAGCCTTGTGGGACACCACTTGTAACTGGTTTGGAGTCTGACATGGCTCCAGCAATTCTAACCATGTGGGTTCTGTCCTTGAGCCAGTTTGCAATCCATCTAGTGACATAGGGGTTTATATTTAAGCTGGTGAGCTTATCTATAATGCCCGAGTTGGGTATTGTATCAAAGGCTTTTGCGAGGTCCAGGTAGGCTGTGTGGACCACCTTCCCCTCATCAATGGCCTTGGTGACTGTTTCAAAGAAATCAACCAGGTTTAAGAGGCAGGATCTGCCCTTAACAAAGCCGAACTGGGTAGGATCCAGTGTCTTTAGGTCCCCAATATCTTTATTTATGAGGTCCATGATGATCCTTTCCATAGCTTTGCAGACAAAGCTATTCAGGCTTATGGGGCGATAGTTTCCAGGATCCGTTGAGGCACCACCTTTATGGAGAGGGACCACTGTTGCTGTACACCACTCTTTGAGCACATATCCTGTAGTAAGGCTGAGATTGAAGAGTAGTTTTATGTTTGGGTTTAGCTCTTCTTGGAGTTCATGTAGGACGCAGCCTGGGACACCGGCTGGTCCCATTGATGCTGTGTTTTTTGCTTTGGAGAGGACGGCTCTTACTTGAGCATCTGAGATGTCAGGGGGGCAACACTCTGCTGGGATAGATATTTGCCCTTTTGGTGGGGATGGGGGGGAGAAGTTTGCGCTGAACCTGTCATCTAGGATGTTGGCAATGTCTGTGGGTTCGGTGTATTTTTTGTCATTTTGGACTAATTCTGAGCATATCTGGGAATTACCACCCAGGTTCCTAACATAACTAAAGAAAGCCTTGTGATTATCCTTTGTGTCCTGTGCAATTTTTCTCTCGAAGCTGGCCTTAGACAATTTTATGAGTGCCCGTAGTTTTTTGCTAATACTGATCAGTGATACCTTCCCTTTTTGGGATTTTGCTCTATCTTTAGTAGCTTCCTCCTTCTATTGTATAGTTTGTTTATGGCTGGGGTCCACAAGACAGGACGTCTGCCTTTGGAGGATTGGGTCTTGGTTTTATTTGGGATCGCATGATCCATGCATTCCTGAAGGTGTTCATAGAATGCATTTATAAAGGATTCTGCGGTCTGGGCCATATTTTCCACAGGCCCGGGGGCTTTGAAGGATTCCACCTCGGTTTTGAGGAGTGTGAAATTTGCTTTAGAGAAGTTTTTCACTGTGGTTTTCTGTGCAGGGGGTGGGGTCGGGATGTGACTATCCAGTGAGATAGTCAATTGTTTCTGCGGTAGCTGTTATTTTTCTTGGTTGTCCTTTGGATTTTATTCATCAGTTGTTATTGTCAGCTATGGCGGAAGCAGTGGAAGGAGCGTCAGCTGTATCGAACAGCGATGAAGTCATCCTTTTAAGGGCTGAAGTAGCCGGACTACAAAAAGACGTCAAAAAACTTATGGATATGGTTTTGTCTCTACTTGAGTCTCCTAAATGCAAGGGGAACAACGAACGTACATCGTCACATAATGATTCACCAAGGACTCAGGTGAATCAATGTAATGATTTAGTCCACATTGCTGGCACATATGATGACATTCCAAATGGGCAAGTTTGTGATACTAACAATGATACTCAAAACAGACCATGTCATATTGATATGGTTCTCAAGGACAGCAATGTATTAGAAACACCGGAGAAAGACTTTACATTTGATTTTAGTTTGTTCCACGTCGAGTGGAAACTGAGAAACGAGGAGCCAAACCCAAAAATATTTTACCTCAAAGGACATATTCTACTATGGCCAGAATGCATAATACTAAAGTCAAAGGTATTGTAAATAGTGAATTTATTTCACATTCTAAAGATAAAATTGATGGTCAAAAGAAAGTTACTAATGGTAAAAATGCAGCCTGTCATAATGAAGCTATTGATAACTTTCTTAAGAACGAATTTGCATTTGACTCTGATAATGTGCTCACATCTCAAAATATGCATTTAAATAGAGAAGAATGTGAAACTATTAAGAATAAGATATATAATTTGGGAAATAAATTAACACAAATACAAAATATTAAGGTTGATAATGCCTATTTAACACAATGTATTAAGTCCCGGATAGTCCCTAAGGGTATTAGATTCTTTAAGTTACCCATGGGAGTGGAATTCAATGAAAAGGTTATTACTGAATTTAACAGTTTATTTGATGAATTTGGGTTCATGTGTATGAAATTATTGATGAAATGCCATGATGAAAAGTTAAATGCATTAGTGGATGAAGTGGAAAGTATTAATGAAATGATTTTACGTAACTCTCAATTCGAGCAATGGAGTGATTTATATCATAAACAATTCCATATGGCTGATACCATGGCAGAAAATATTTATCGTAGAAAAAACAATAAGTTGGAACGTGATATAGAGTTATACAAAACATTCAAAGCTTATGTTTGGCCACATGACAGGAAGACTAGGCCAGAGGAAAGACATACGCATTACAAAGATAGGAGGGAAGTGAATAGACAGGAGAATTTTCAGGGAGGAAGATACCATCAGAATTATGGCAAAACATACATTCAGGGCCACAGGAAACACAATTACGATTAACTTCGATACATGAGGATAGTATAGTTCGTACTGTTTCCAGTAAAGAAGAGTCCACAACAGTTAAAGACATTATTTTGAGTAGTGATGAACAGACACCACATATATTTGCTGGAGAGGTTATGCCTTACATCAGAAATTTTCAAGGTTTTAAGGTTTTCAATTATACAGATTTGCCCATTCAGGATGAACTGTGCTCTTTATTAAGTAAAGTATGAAGTTCATACCATCCAACAAATTTAATTTAGTTGACCACATTAAAGAAATCAAGTTATTTAGTAGGAGGCTCAACTTGGCCTTGTTATTTGAAGCTAACAAAGAAGGGAGCAGTAAATATGTATCTACAGATTAAAGAGAAAAAGTGCATTCATCCCTAATAGCAATACTCAAGTGAATGTTTTTGACAAAATGGTATGTAAGGAAATTTATTGTTTAAACAAGGAAATATCCAGACAACAACGAACCAACAAACAATTAGTGGATGACAACATTTCCAAACAAGAACGTGTTTGTTTGAATGAGATCATTTATAACAAAGAAGTGAGAATTATGAAACCCGACAAAGGTGGGGGAGCAGTGATATTTTCCAATATGGCATACAAAGCTGAGATACACAACATTTTACATGAAACAGGTAACTATGAAATTGTGTCCATCAATCAAATTAACATAGGTTTTAGAAGAATTGACCTGATTTTGGAAGAATATTTAATAGAATCACTGAAGATATATATAAGTTTCTTAAAGTGGAATACCCTGTTATGGCTCACATAGTAGGGATACCCAAAATACACAAATCAGTGAACAAACCTCCATTCAGACCTATCATATCAGGTTCTAGATCCAAGACATATAACATCGGAGTTACCATTGACAGATGGACCAAACATATATACCAAAATATACCTTTCATTATTAAGGATTCATGGGATTTCTTAGCTAAGCTCAGCTTTGAAACATGGTCGGAACATTTAACTTTGATTACTATCGATGTATGTGATTTGTTTTCGAGTATACCCAAAGACAAAGGCCTGGAGAGGTTCGGAAATAGTTTAAGGAAATTTTCGGAGATGTCCTGGGACAAAACCAACTTAATTTCAGACATGATGGGTTTGGTTTTGGACCACAATTATCTCACATTTGAAGGGGAATTTTTTAGACAGTGCAAGGGGGTTGCTATGGGGGCCTCTTGTGCCCCCATTTTCGCTAACCTGGTCATGTCTGAATGGGAAAATGAATTTATCACCACTAGCGAATTTTTTCCTTACATCGCCTTCTATGTGAGATTTCTTGATGACATTTTTATTCTGTGGAAAGGACCCAAAGAGAATATTACAGATTTTATGGAATATATTAACGGAACTACCCAATTTCTCAGGTTTACATACAACACTAGTAACCAGGGTATTGCATATTTAGACACATACATTAGTTTAACTCCTGGGGGATTTACCTCGAAGGTGCATCATAAAAGTACATTCTCCAATGATTACTTGTACTTCGGAAGGGAACATCCACCACATATATTCAAAAATATTATCAAAGGTCAATGTATTCGATGTGCCAGGATGTCCTCTACTAAAGAATTAATGGAAGTAGAAATGGATTTTATTAAACAATTATTTGTGAATAGAGGATATCCCATTAGTATGATCAATGACACAATAGAATATGTGAAGACTCAATGGGGATTTAAATATAAACCTTTATTGGGTCATACAAGGGAGATCAACGAAATCACACACACTCAACATGAGCATATGGGTAGGATTTGTGTCATCACATACACCCCTTATAGCTTTAGAATCAAGGATATCCTTAATAGATATTGGGATATTATCACTGTTACAGATTCCAACAAGAATATTCTAGGGGAAAAACCTAGAATTGTTTACAAGACTTGTCCAAATATAAAAAGATTGCTAGAAAGTACAAATTTCAGGAAGGGGGTTAATGAGCATGAAAAAAATTTCACCAGGAAATGTGGCAGGTGCAATCAATGTAAGTTTATTAATACAAATAGTAAAATCACATTAGGTGACATTAACAACACTTTGATAAGAAGTATAGGTGGAAACTGCTGCACCAAACATATAGTTTATTTAGCCCTATGCAAAATATGTTCAGCCTATTATATAGGCAAAACAGAAAGGGAGCTAAAAAAGCGCATTTATGAACATTATTATAGGATTCAAAAAAAGGATAGTAAGAATGCACTTTATAGACACATCAAAGAATATGGGGAAGAACATATATTTTTATTTTTTATCATAGATGAGGAAAAAGACATACCATATGGGGGTGATTGGAAAACTAGATTAGCCTGCAAAGAGAGTAAATGGCAGATGCTCACTGATTCTACAAGAAATCCAGGTATTAACGATTTCATTAGTATTAAACCTTTTCTGATTCTGGATTCTTAAATAATTTTTCATTTACTAGTAATGTTATACATCTTTCTTATTAGTATTTGTATTTTTATAGATTTTTAAGACTCAAGATTTTTAATGTTATAGTATGAAATGTTTTTCATATATTCATATATTTTTATATATATGCTTTTTACACGTTTTTTCATACATATGTTTTTCCAGATGTAATTACTCATAGTTGACAATAACTAGGGAATTCATTTGTAGATATACAGTTATGAAGTACATATGAATGTCATGATTGTGATAGTATGTTTTTTAATGCCTGTTTTTTAATGCCTGTTTCTTTAAGAGAATTTTAAATGTTGGCGCCAAATGTGGTTTAAATTAACTGGAAAAGATGGGATACACTAGTTCTGAGGAAGTCTGCGATGGGCAGATGAAAGCGCTAAACTAGTGATTCTTGTGATTATTTTGTACAATAAAAGAATTCGTCTTATACATTCGGAGAAGTGTCTATTTTACAGATTTGGCTGAGCGTATTGGATTCTGTCAGTTAACATTGGGTTTCGCTATTCATACTACGTTATATCCAACTGTATGTTGGATTTCTTTTGTCCTTTTTTGTGTATGGAAGCTGGGTGCCATATTTTAAGCTACGCTACATACCAACTGTTTCTGCGGTAGCTAGATTCTGTTAGATAATATTGGATCTCGTCATTCTAGCTACGTTACACCTATCTGAGTGTTGGATTTTTTTCTGTGTGTGACAGTTGGGTGCCGCTGTTCAAGCTACGCCACAACCAATTGTTTCTGCGGTAGCTGTTATTTTTCTTGGTCGTCCTTTGGATTTTATTTATCCAGTGAGATTAGTTTATGGTCTGATCTTACCAGTGAGGGATACACTTCTGGTCTGGAGCATAGAGTCCCCATGTTGGTGATGATCAGGTCCAGTATGTTTTCCCCTCTTGTGGGAGTGGTAACAAGTTGTTCCATAGCATTTGAGTTTATAAATTCTAGGAACCTTTGGGCTAGGGTGTTGGAGCTAGAGTAATGCTCCCAGTCTATGTTTGGGTAGTTGAAGTCACCCAATATAATGGTGTTTGGAGAGACCTTCATATTTTCCAGTGTTTTCAGGAAGGCCGGGTGGGGTTCCTGGGTTTGGGAGGGTGGTCTGTAGCAGGCTATAAACTGGAAGGCAGTTTTACCCACTGTTAGTTGCACATGGATAGTCTCTGATGCTTCGTGTTTTGCCACCAACCTGGAGGTGTGGGTATCTTTGATGAATATCAATACTCACCCTCCTGTTGTGGTTTGGTCTAAGTATTGTGGCCGAAAAGCATGGTATGAGGTATAACCTGGTAGTGCCTGGATGCTCTCGGGAGCCCTGAACCAGGTTTCTGTTACTGCACAGATATCGATGTTCTCCATGCTAAGGAGTGCGTGCATCTTGAGGTTTAGACTTCTGGCGTTGAGTAGCATTACTCTTAGTTTCTTATCCCTTGTGATACCTATGGAGGTGGGTTTGTCTTTTGAGCCTTGCCTAAAAAAGGCACTACGGGGGTAGCAAGAGCCTTTGCCAATATCCGAAAGCCCAGGGGTGACAGGTGCAAGCCGTCCCTAGCTTGTCGAGTATATCATCCCAAGCTGACAGGCATTGGATCCCCTTTGAATGACACCAGTACTTAAGCCAATTTTTGAAACTGATCATCTTGTCTTCATATTGTGGCATCATTCTTGGTGAGGGTAAGATGCTACTCAAGGTCAGGGTCATACCGGCCTGGGCTACATGCTCAGAGAGCTCCTCTATGTCTCTTTTCATGTAGTCCAGGGAGGTACGTCTTAGGTCATTCACACCAGCATGGACAATGACTGAGTCATATTTGTACTTGCCTTGGAGTGACCTGAGTGCTTGTGTTATGTGGCAGATCCTAGCGCCCGACAGGCTGCTCACCGTGACCCTCTCCTTGTTCAGCCTGGTGAGCGGGACGTCAGTGTGCCTGATGATAGATTCACCTATTACAAGTGTATCAGGTGTGTTGTTTAGTCTTAAGGGCTGTGACTGTTCGGCACACTGGCACGTGTTTTGTTTTGGGGTAGCGGTTGCTTGGGTGTCTGCTTTGGAGGTCTCTGCTGCTTAGGCAGATCTTTATTTAGAGCCTCCGAGTATGTTTTTGTGTGATTATGTGTTTGGTTTGCTGTTGTGGTAGGTCTATGTGAGACTTGAATTGTAGTGAGTGTGGTTTCCTTCTCCTCCTGACTGGTTATGCCAGTACTGAGTTGAGAGAGCTTAGCCTCCAGTTTGGCTATATGGTTGCATCTCTCACATGTGTTGGAATTTGTTGGGAGGAGGAGAGGGTTGTCTGTGTACATGAGGCAGTTGTAACATTGCCTCAAGATTCCCAGATTCACCAGCTGGATCGGAGAGGAGATTGACAACTGACCTTTGGACATGCTAGAATAATATTGGGAATTCCTTTATAATTGAAAACAAGGGCCAGTGGGGAGTGAGGGTGTAGTGCTTTTAATTGGAGTAGGTGGTGTAGAGTGTGGGAAAAAACAGAGGGAAACATGTTTGCATAGTTTATAGTAGTGTTCTGGGCTGGGCTGGTCTGCTGCCTGTGTAATTGGCTGATTCTGATACATTTCACCTGCCAGCCATGCTAGTTCTCCTAGATTACCTTCCTACTGCTGTTTTCCCTTCCCATTGCCTTCTTGTTTAAGCCCAGGGGCACGCCACACAAACAGAGCGCTGAAATGTGCACAGAGCTGCTATTTCCCGGTTTACTTTTTTTTCACTTCAACCTGCTTAGGCAATGTAAAGAGTTCTAGGCAGCCTCAGGCACACTCCCTTGCTTAGCTCTGCTAAGCTAAGGGCAAACCCGAGCCACAGGACTCCAATCCACTTACAGTATGACTGACACCCCCCATGATGTCAGCTAACTCCTAGGACTGCACCAAGCTATACCTGCACTTACACTGTTGGGTGCTTACTAGCATTGAGGGGAAATCTGGGATTCAGTATAATTTCCCCTCATTTGCATAGGATTTCCTGCTGATGCATAGTTACAGGTCCCACACTGACTCCCCCCTTAGCAACCACTATTCAATGGCCCTGTTGTCTTCTGCCTGCCTTTGAGTATAATGGCAAAATAGTGCTTTTGGTTAAAATACTTATTTCAGGTTATTTTTTTATTTTTCATCCGAGCCCATTTGCGTGCTGCTGCCCTATGCTTAAACAGACAAAATCGGCTAAAAAATTAATGATTATTTTTATTTTACTGTTTTCCATGCCAGTGGCCATATATTTGGCATTGGCATGCTTTACATGTTATATATTACCTTTATTTGGAGCTGTCATGGCTCCGTTTTGTAGTTTCAGAAATGTACTCAGTTACTAACCAAGTACATTTCTGCAGATTACACTAGTCCTGCATGGCTGGCTGCCAGCTTCCTGGATCACAAATTTACCTCATTTGCATGGTTTTCACCTGGGATTCAGTATCATTCCCCTAATTTGCATAGGATTGCCTGCTGATGCATAGTTACATGTCCCACACTGAGCCTCCCCCCTAAGCAACCACTATTCACTGGCCTTGTTGTCTTCTGCCTGCCATTGGGTATAATGGCAAAATAGTGATTTCGGTTAGAATGCTTATTTTATGTTTTTATTTTTATTTTTTTTATTTTTCAGCCAATCCCATTTGCGCGCCACTGCCCTACACTTAAACAGACGAGATCGGCTAAAAAAAAAATAAAAGTAGATTTTTTTTATGTTTGCAAATGTTTTCCATACCAATGGCCTTATAGTTGGCCATTGGCATGCTTTCTACATGATATCCACCCTTTATTTGGATCTGTCATGGCTCCATTTTGTAATCTGCAGAAATGTACTCCGTTACTGGTGGAGTACATTTCTGCAGAATACACTAGTCCTGCACAGCTGGTTTCCAGCTTCCTGGATCGCAAATTCACCTCATTTGCATGGATTTCTCCTGCAAATGGGGTAATTTGCATACAGGGGGTGAGTCCTTGCAGGACTAGTGTAGAAGCACTTGTGCACATCCCTGCAGGTTATTCCTGGATCACACGGCAGACATATTCCCTGCAGGTTATTCCTGGATCACACGGCAGACATATTGCCTGCTGAAGCTCTTGCACTAGTCTTGCACACCATGCAGGGCTTGAAGAATCTGGGGATGAATCAAAGAACAGCAGTATAAACCAGCCAACATCACTGATACTGTGAGATAGCAGACACCCATTTGATGCATCAATAGGCGGAATATGCACATGTATTAATCTTAGAAGCCACTACCATACAAACATGTTGCAAAATGTATACCACCAACTCAGCAAAATCAGCAAAAACCTGTATTATGTGCTGTCAGCAGTAATCATCAATGCAGTTACTACACATAACTTATATATAAGGTATTGACATTGAACACTTTGTGCAAGTATAACAAAGCTAAGTATCATTTTGGTTGCATCAGCAAACATCCTATAACAGCATAATAAGCAATCAACATTAGAAGGACCTCTATACATGCAGTTTTCACAAAAATAATTGTTTAGAAAAAGGTATATGCAATACATAAACAAATACAGTATATACTTTGATGATGCATAATGGGAATCTTGCCATATAATTTGCATGCATATATGCTATCTGAATACCATTCACAAACATGATATGGATACATGTTAATGGTCCTATGAATATAATAATGGGTCTATATCTATGAGCTAATCGCACAAATTGTGAACGCTCATAATATTGAACGTACCAGACCTCGAAGTGCTTTTTCTGAGATCACAGTACAGTGAAGCATGGAATATTTGCCCTTTCCTCACTGTAGTGCGATCTCAGAGTTGGAATATATATTTAGCGGGGAATGTGGGGGGCACAGTCCCCCACAATAGGAAGTTCGAGGTCTAGAACGTTCGATATTATGAGCATTTGCAATTTGTGTGATTTGCTCATATATTACATTCCCATAATAACACATACCTCTCTACCTTCCCTGCTCATCCAGCCTGTGCACACACTCGATGCACAAGACACTGTTATGGGCACAGTCCTCCTCACCTGCAGGAATACAATGAGAATACAGATTAAGTTCCAAAACTGATTGTATTTTATGAGGTTCAGAAGTATTTGATATTAATATAAGGCAGCTCAGAGTTTACTCTTATCAAAGTAAGCCCATTATCTAGCAGTGTTGCACAATCCTAGGTCATAGTTCACATAAACATTTTTATGTGAGTACAACTGTATCACACACACAAGGAGAACTGACTAAAAGCAACCAGAAATTGGATTCCTACCTACAAAACTCAACTATTGTTCACACCTACGTACAGAACCCTACCTGCCTAGCTGCTTGTTCTTTGGTATATGAGAAGAAATTAATGGAAGTGTAATACAATTGATCTATGAGTATGCAGTTGAAACATGACACGACAAATGTTTCTGTCTACAAATTAATAAAGATATATTCAGTGACTTTTGGATAACATGTGAGGCAGTCCCAATGTATCATTTGAAGAATGATGTGATCTGCATTGGGCACATTTTTCAATAAAATTAAATAAGGGTAGTGCCATATGCACAGTAATGTTAGGGGGGTGAACTTTATAATTTTAGAGTATATCCCCCAGTATACATGCACTGTTTATATACTATCATATGATATACAGCTCATAAAGGACAAATGCTACATAAGTGAACAGCAGTATACTCATCCTCACTCATAAAAATAAAAATACAACTGAATATGTAGACTATTTATAACTTAGAATGTATTTATTTTATTTTATTCTACATTTGTTTACCAGGAAAGTCTACCTGGGTGGCCACCCATTTTCAGTGGAGGCCCAGGGAGAAAAGCTCCACATATAGAGAAATATTTATAGTTCACTTAGACATGACATGGAATGATTACAGTTTTTATATACATTAAGTTTTACAATGATAATTTATAAGATAAGGTAGCAAAGTTGATTGGGGTAGAAACAGTACAGATAAAAACACACTTATAAACGACAGGTACACTATCAAGGAAAAAGCTACAAGCCATTTTTACAGTTTGGTATACAAAATTTTGCCATTATATTTCTTTTTCTTTTTGTTTTGTTTAGTTTTTTCTTTGTGGTAGGAAAGATCATAGGATGCGTGTTAGTAGTTTTTGAAAGGTGAGGAAGACATAAGTAGTGCAATATCATGGCTAGTTTGTTGTATTTCTTTAAACAACACTGGGTGTCAGGATAGTATTGTATATCTTATAAGGCTAGCCTGGGGTGTTACATGAACAAAGACAAGAGTTAGTTAGGGGATTGAATGTCTTAAGATGTATTCAATCAGATGGTGTACATCAAATATAAACATACTCACTCTACAAAGTACAGACATGAAAAAAAAACCCAGCTATCCACACAATAACATGATAAGGTAAGCCAACAGTGAAAATTAATCTACGTGCTGCAAGTGAAGAAACAACTCTATCTCTGTAGCAAATACATAGATGTACATTACAAGACTTAAATGTCTGACGGAGGAGTTGTACCCACAAAAACAAGGTAATGTGGTCTACAGTCATTTAAATGACCGATCATGTTAACCCTTTACTTATACTACAGTCAAGGGAGTACATAGTCAGGTTTGCAGTAAATGAAATGAAATTACAACACACACTCAAATGGAATACGTGGCCCATTGCAGTGTTCCCGAAATGTTCTAGCTCGGCCAAATGTCAGTGTATGTGACTATTAATCAAGGAATATATAATGCTGAGAATACATTTATTCAGGATGTTCAACACAAGGTGAAATAGGAGCACAAGTATATACGTAGAAAATATGTAAATGGAATGGAAGCATCTAGAAGTACTGCAGATAATAAAGTAATGCATAGTTATCTATAAGAGAATCATGTACTACAACTCAGAATTTACCTCACATTCATTACAAGAAACACACATGTATCGATGTAATAAAAAAGAATGTCCATGACAGGAATTCAAAGACAACAGTGGGGCTCAAACCCAAAACCACAAACCAGTTAGAAGTGCAGTTAATGACATAAGCCAGGAATGACAACTTGTTAGCAATGACACAATGTAGCGGTTATAGCCTGGCATTTGCTGTATATCCATTCTGATTATTACACTTAGTCATATCAAATGTGTGATACCTGCATTAATGTTACAATAATCTGATTCAGTGAAGAAGTACTGCATGTGGACATATATTAATAAACATCTAGCACAAAGGTCAGAGAAATTAAATTTTATGATCACTGCAATTCATTTACACACACATCAGTGTTAAGAAGTTACTACTTACAGTACATTGTCAAAAAATTGCGAATAATGGGCAAAATGCATAGTCATATTTGATATATTTGTGTTAATACACTCTGAAAAATAAATAAGTGTACAAATTACTCCTTGACTCAGTACACAACCTTGCAATATATTCATAGACAGATATCTTTCTCAGAGGATCCCCATGCTCTGGAATAGGCTTCCCATCCATGTGAAACAGAGCCCATCTCTAACACGATTTAAGCATAACCTTGACCAATGGATGAGAAATAGGTCTGTTCCCCATATACCTGATAAACAGAGGCAGACATTAATGCCCAAACAAACATACCTCCCCCAAATAACCTTTGGAAACTTAACTAACAAATCCACTCCTAATAAACTCCCATGATACATAGGGACACAATTGAGCTGGCTTGCATGGCTAGGCTCATAAAGGCCCTGGTGCTCATTAGCCTAGTATATACCTATGAACCTATTATGAACATCAAAATGTGTTATCCATACATTTTTTGTATATCAAGAAATTAGTGATACTTGAACCTACAGATAATTAACTTCCATATACATTGCTCAACCAGTTGAGCTAATGCACATCACAGTACTGTGCATGACTGAACAGCTTCTGTGAATCACATTCTGGTTCCAAATGTTGATCAGTGCAAAATTCCGGGCTATGTTCACTTACCGAATTTCAACAACCACAAATGGCTAAATAGTGAACGCTAAACATCGACTAGTACAATTCACGAAAAAGTGCTTTTGTGGAAAAAAAAGCAGTGAATGGCCATCATTGGCCAACAACCAGGAAGTAACATGAAGCATAAGGTAAGTGAAGGGAAACTTACTAAATATGCCCTATTCCCCACTGTAGTGAGATCTCGGAGTTGGTATATATATATAGTTAGGGAGGTGTGGGGGCAAAGTTCTTGATGTTGGGCAACTATGGCCATTCACTGGATCTTTTTTTCAGACATTCTTGTTCATTAATTGCATCATTTAATGCTTAGTTTTCACTATTTAGCTATTTGTGGTGTTTGGAATTTGGAAATAGACCCCAAAATTCATCGGGTATGCATCCTCCACTCATGTCCATTGAAGACAGCTAGCATCTGGAGGGTCTCCTTATCAGTCCAATTGGGCAGCCAGATGAGCTGCAGCCTCTTCTTGGTTGATATTTTCCTAAAATTCTTTGAAGGTTGATGAAAAACTCCTTCAGAAAATTGCTGACTGAGGTCCGATTCTCTTCACTGGTAGCAATGGTATGACAGGAAAATGTATCAATATCACATTTTAAAAGTAGCACATATAGAGTAGTAGCAGACTATAGGTAGGCATTGGACACATGTTACAGATGTTATCATTCAAAAGATAACTATCGGGCATTTAAAATGAGCACCATACACTTATGGAAAGCTATTGGTTAATGCACCAAGATTTGAGAATGTACACGGATGTTCACTGGCGTGATTCCAAAGCATTGCATGTTAATGAACCTCATGAATTACATAGAGGCAAATGGTACTTAATAGGTGTTTACACCGAGCTAACCTCACTGTCAGGTATAGCTGCCTGACTGCTATTATCCAAAAAAGTAAGCTATCATGTCAAGAATCTAAATGGCAATGCTCAGATCTGCTCTGAGCTACAACAGAATGGCATTAAATATACTGATCCCAAGGATATTGCCAACTTCACCCCCATCTCAATCCCTAAATGGCCCATCTCAATAATGGAAGATTGCCAAATTCCAGTAATAATGGACACACAGGTACAAAATGCACTCTCCAAAGCTAAGAATACAGCATCCATGGGACCAGATGACATCCCGGCTGTGTACTACATGAACTACAAAATGAACTGGCACCTCACCTAAGTGTCATGTTTAATCATACCCTCACCTCAGGCTTCGTGCCCACTGAGTGGTGCACAGCTACAGTTATCCCACTCCTCAAGGGGGGATCCACCTTGGATCCCGGAAACTACCGCTCCATCAGCCTGATCTGCAAGGCCATGGAAAGTATTATCATGGAACTTATAAACAAAGACATTGGCAACATTAAAACACTGAATCCCACCCAGTTGGGTTCTTAAAGGGCCGATCTTGTCTCCTGAACCTTATTGACTTCTTCAAATCAGTCTCCAGAGCCATGGACGAGGGTAAGGCAGTCCACACAGCCTATCTGGACCTCGTCAAGGCCTTTGACACCATCCCCCACTCTGGAATCATAGATAAACTTACTAAGCTGGGCACTAATCCCTATGTCACTAGATGGGTTGCCAACTGGCTTACTGACAGAACCCACACTGTAAAAGTAGCTGACTCCAAATCCAGCTCCAGACAAGTGACAAGTGGAGTACCTCAGGGTTCAGTCCTAGGACCTCTCTTGTTTGGCATCTACTTCTCTGAAGTACAGGCCAACACTAAGGGACTCTGGCTAACAAAGTTCGCAGATGACTGCAAACTGGAAGCCATTATTGAATCCCCAAATGATGTGGATACTTTACAAAAGGGGCTTACAGAAACAGATGCTTGGTTCCAGAGCCATGGGCTCAAGCTCAATGCCATGAAATGTATAGTTATACCCTTTGGGAAAAAACATGTACCCGTGAATTATCACATAGGTGGCAGTACACAAAACACCAAAATTGTGATAAGAGACTTAGGGACACAGGTGGACAGTGGTCTCACCTTCAATAACCACATCGTCACAGCAGTCAGGAAATCCTTCTATGTGACACACCTCATCACTAAGGGCGTTTTATCCAGAAAAAAGGAGGTCATTGTCCCACTGTACTCATCCTTCATTAGACCCATTACAGAATACAATGCCCCATTTGGTATGTACATCTCAAGACATCTGCAACAACTAGAAAGGCCACAGAAATACCTTACTAAAAGAATCACAGGCTTAAAGCAGATGCCCTGTGCTGACCGCCTTAAAATCTCTGCTTAACATACAAGGCCATGTCAAACCCAGAGCTGTTGGACATGCTACACTTAAAGATATCCCAATCCCTCAGAGCCAGACGCTCCAGGGATCTAAATTTTGTCATCACAATAAACAAAACATGTTGGAGGGATAGGTTCCTGACCCAGAGACTCCCCAGACTCTGGAATAGACTGCTCATACATGTCAAGCAGAGCGCCTCTTTGTCCCTCTTCAAAAGGAACCTTGATGATTGGATGGGAGAAAGGAAATCCACCCCAGGGATCACATCAGTTGCCCTGCAAGACAGGGGTCCAGGGAAGTAAATAGTGTGGGAGGAAATAGCCAGGGAATTGTTATGGCTAGGCTTGTATAGGCCCTAGGACCGATAGCCTTGTACCAAGCTATGAACCTATGAACCTATGAATCATGAGGTCAGCTGGTTGTATTACTTTTGTCGAATACAATGTTCATTTTCACTGTACTATGTTTATAGTGTTTTTTGTAAAATGTTCAACATATATGTAGTGTTTTTTTGTTTGGGAAATTGTCTGCACATCAATATGTCAGTTATATGAAGGAAGTGGGTAGACTTCACCAATATGCATGCATATGGATACATGTCCATCATTATCAGAGAGGTTTTCTGCCTTATGCAGTTGTAAGGCTACAAGCAAACCAGGCCTGATAAAGTTTGGATATGGACAGAATGAGCTCATATCCATCGATAATACAGATTATCTTTGTACATCTGTAGTAGATTTGTAGATAGTGTTGATTTAAGGGGTTGCCCAAAAACTGTGCATTCAGGGTCTGATTTATAGATATTGACTGATATTTACTTGTACAGTGGTAGCTGTTATATCATTCAGTGGGTCTGAGGGGACCTCAGGATGGCAGACCATTTAACATGATTGCTGTTGTTACATCTAGCTATGACTGTGCAACGGTTATTTTTCATAAGCTGATCTTGATGTGCCTAGGTGTTTTAACACATTCAGATAGATATGTCATTTAACATACCATGAAAGTCACTTTTGTGCTGAACTTTGTCACTGACTATAGTTACATCTGGGATGTATCCCACATGCTTAACGTGTAATTTTACTTGTACCTAGATGTGCATGCAACTGTGACAATACCATTTTTGTATAGCTGACGTTGTGGTATAATGGTTATGTGTTTGAACCTTACTTGTCAAAATATCCACCCCCATGGGTTCAAATCATATCTCTGCATATATGACATGTCCTCAGGTGTATAATGGCTTAATGGAAGAGTGCATGCGTGCTGATGATCTCATGGCATATGAATCAGCTATTCAGACATGTTTTCTGTGTTCTTTATGCTTAGTTGTACATGATGGTAATATAAATGGCACAGATTGTTTTGCATAGCAGTGCACTGTATATGAGAGGTGAGCCATTCAATTGATATGTTATTATGTGCACCCCTGTATAAAATATGACATCTGCATGTTACCCTTTCCTTCAGGTATCTAACCATACTAGGTAAGATAATTTTTCTACAATGGAAAATTAAATTATTATAGAGGCTCTGTGCCAGCATGGCTGAAATTTGCTAGGACAGACTGGCTATATAGCAAGTGTGAGTGATATTACCAACATGATCATTGTTGTAGGTGGAAATAAACATTCCAGGGAGGCCTGTCAGCAACCTTGTTCTGACATGATCCTGTATGCAGTTAAGAGACTCCAGCTGTGAAGGACAGGCATACCACTGGAGGTGGGCCACCATTGCCTCCCCTGGATAGCAACAATGTTCTGGACCCCCCCACAATAACACCCGCCAAGATCATCATAGACCTGGGAATGTACTGAAGCAGGTGTTCCAGGACATGCAGGTATGTCTAACATTCAAAAACACTAAAGCATAGTCCAATTGTCATTCAATGCCATTCATTCACAGAACTTACCTTCTCTTTTATTACTGTCACAACAGAAGACCTACATCATGTACAGCAAAACACACTAGATGCAGGTGCATATGGTGATTGTTATAGCACATTATATTAACTGAGCAATGTATAGATAACACTGTCATCACCACGTGTACTGTTGTGTGTTTCCATAGGTCCATCAACTTTACGACAACCACTTGTCACGTAATTGTCTCCGTAACCTGTTTGTGTGATCAATGGCCTTTGTTTTCCCCTGCCACCTATTAGCATTGATGTATATACTCATTTGTTGTTTGTGTTCCATTTTAACCTACAGGGACATCCTTGAACCAGATGTTGCATTTGCTAACAACTACAGACAGACCTGGTAAGATTGTTCATATGTTTGCTATAATGAAGCACTGTTTAGCACAACTGTGACCTTTGATAATAATGCCGACTTGTTTCTTTTTACGCTTTGCAGATCAAAAGGACCCTAGGCAGATGTGGAAGGCCATCCAGTGCATTACTGTGATTACAAACCTCTGTCAACACAATGTGTAGATAATACAGACTTTCTAGACAAACTTAACACCATCTTCAGCAGATTTGAAGAGCAAAAACACCTCACCATAAAACTACCCATGCACTGGGTCTCAGCATGGAGGCAGTCCGAAAGAACCTAAGAAAAGCCTACCCAGGTAATGCAGCATGTCTTGAGATGATTCCAGATCATCTACTAAAGGACTGTGAAGATTAACTGGCCTCTGTCTTCACTGACATCTTCAACACATATCTTAGACAGGCTAGTGTACCAAGATGCTTCAAATCTGCCATCATCATTCCTCTGCCAACGAAGTCTTCCCCAGTCAAATAAAATGATAGCGACCCATCGTACTCACACCAGTGGTAATGAAATTCTTTGAAAGAATAGTCAAAGAGCATATATCATCTTGTCTGCCTGCATCTTTTCATCCTTTACAATTTGCTTCCAGACCAAATCACTCCACCTCCACTGCACATGCTATATCCCTGGCACCACATCACAAACCGTCTTGAAGACAAAAATTGATACTTACATATTCTGTTCATAGACTTCAGCTCAGCATTCATCACTGTAATACTGCAGCAGCTGTTGTCTAAACTAAGTCAACTAGGTATAGAAAATACACTCTGCAACTGGATCCTTGACTTTCTGACTAACAGGCCCCAAGCTGTTCAAGTTGGCAAAAAACACTCACTATGGATCACCTTGAACACAGAGGTCCCACAACGTTGCATACTAAGTCCACTTGTCTTCACAATACTGACCTATGACCGCTTTGAAAAACATCAGGCAAATCCCATCATTAGGTATGCCAACAATACCACCGCGATCGGCCTCATCAGAAATGACGATGAGGGGGCATACAGACAGGAAGTGAACCAACTCACCAGATGGTGCACCAACAACAATCTAGCACTAAATGCTGACAAAATAAAAGAGATTATTGTTGCAAGGGTGCCACTCACCCATCACTATCAGTGGTATGGCAGTGGAAAGGGTAAAAAGCACCAAATTACTAGGGGTGCACATCTCAGATGATCTAAGCTGGGATACAAACAATTCTAGCCTTGTAAAGAGCACCCTATGCAGGGCAACCTTCCCCTCCCACATCCTCATGAACTTCTACATGGCCATGATCAAAATTGTACTGACTAACAACATCACAGACTGGTATGGAAACCACTCATATGCAGATTGGAAGGCATTAGAGAAGGTTGTAAAACAGGCCAGGAATATCACAGGATTAAACCTCGAGTCCTTACAGGACCTTTACTTTTGCAGATGTTATGGCAGGGTAGTGAAGCTGATAAGGGACAAGTATCATCCCACACATGTACTGTTGCACCTCCTGTCATCAGGGAAATGATACAGAAGCATCAGGTGTAGAACATCAAGATTTAAGAACAGTTTCTTTCCACAAGTGATCAGACTGTTGAACAACTAACCTTAATAATGTCAACACTCCCTCAGTTCATTAGGACATCATAAGTGCAATATGATTATCTTTACTGTTGTAGAATTAAATTATTATATTTATCTAAATTTTGCAATCTAAACTGAATTATTACTTTCGCAAGTATGGGAATTGTGAATTATGCTATGCTGCTATCCTATCTTAAAAATGGTGGTGGGTAAGTTATCTATATGTGTATTTATATTTGTACTGTCTAGAACTTTTCCATTATATGCTTCCTTCACCCTCTTGTGAAAACTGTTTTCAGCACACACGAGCCTGAAGCAATAAGATTTCATCCAGTGATACATTACATTTGTTGAGCTGAATGACAATAATGTTTACTTTGACTTTGACTTTCCCCCAGATTATTAAAACCTCTGTGTAAGACTAAATAACTCTTACTCGGAAACTGTAGTTGAATGGTATGACATCAGCGTACTATGCATATTCGTGAGGGCATGCTGACTCCACTTCAAGTCTAACACAGACCATGCAGGAAGGCAGGGGGCATGTCTGACTGCCAAGCAGTCCTAAGGTCCACGCCCCTGCAAGTGTCTGAATTGTGAAATGTCAACACACATGAGCGAGTCCACTCAAATGTCAACATACCCAACACTACACTCCCTCACATTGTAAACCACCAGTAGAGTTATAAAATGTAAAATATAATTTTTTTTTTCTAATTCCCGATATAGCTGCCCATATTTGCACGTGTTTGCACGGGTGTGCCCATAGCTTAGCTAGAGTTAGCACTGTCGACATTGAAAACCATAATAACAAATGTTTATGCAAATCAATTCAAATAGCAATGGCGTAGTGGTAGAGCCTTCGCACAAAGAGGAGGCATTCACGGTTCGAATCCCACCACTCCCCTCTCTATTTTATGTTTTAAATTAGCATATGAAATAATTCCTGACATATATATGACTAAAATATTACTAAAAAGCATTGAAATGGCCTATGTATCAGTGAACAAAATGTATATATAGAAATGTAAGAAGGATCTTGACATATAAATGTCCGTAGCTAAGCAGCGCTTTACCCAGCGCAATAAGTTTGCACGGAGCTGCGCACCATGCTAACCAGTGCACTGTAGGACAATGTGGAGCAATGTCGGGCAACGTCAGGCAACGTGGAGCAACGTGGAGCAATGTTGAGCAAAGTTGCCTAAACACAGCCACATCCTCTAGCCTGTGTGGACGGTAGTAAAATAAAATGCAATGACAAATTTCGAACCCGGGACACTTTGCACCATAATCAAAGTATTGAACCACTAAGCCATGACAGCTTAGGATAAACATCCACTGTTAACATACATATACTTATAAATGGTAGATTAACCATTGCTAAGCAGGTCTGCAGTCAGCCAAGAATTTTCAAAAATGGCCAATCACAAAAAAGTGTGGGAAATGCGGTATATTTAAGCTCCATAGGTGGGAATACTCGCCATAACTGATTGTAGCTCCCATCTGCATTTAGAATGTCTGGTGCTGGAGAGGGTACTTGCTTTCGAGCATAATGCTGGGGCATCAAGGAGTCAAAATACATGATTTGGCTCCTAGTCCATCGTCATGAGTCTTGACTCCTGCAGGGCCAGTTCCAAGGGATGGAGTATAAGGCAGAGGCTTGGAACCGGTTGGCTCATGATCTCACCAGTGCCACAGGCATCCCTCAGACTGCTGAGCAGGTCCGTCACACCATGCAGACCTGAAGAGATGGAAGCAGGACCTACTGAACCAATGGATCCAGGAGGCCCGTCATATGCAAGATGCCCCACTACTGAGTTGATAGCCATGGAATGCATTATGTAAGACATGCTAATATAGTCTAAATAATGGACAGGTATGTCTCAAAATCCCTTCATTTACTTCACAGCTGCAGCTGTCCGTGCTGTGAATCAGCAAGCTTATGCAGATAGGCTGCTAAGGCTGTGCCACCAGGCAGGTTAGTAATTATTCTGCATGTATTGTTATATAATATATGTGAGAGAGCATGAAAAATGTGTTGTAGCCCAATGATACAGCTATAAAATGCCCTGAATAATTTATCTTCATGTACTGTTATATAACATAAGTTAGAGAGCCAGAAATAGAGTGTAGTAACCCATTAATAAAGGTAAAATAAGTCTGGAATACTATCACTGCATGTACTGTCATATAAAATAAGTGAGCGAGCCTGAAAACGAATGTTGTAACCTATCAATAAAGATATAATATGTCTTGAATAGGTCTTCCGTATGCACTGTAATATCAAATAACGGAGAGAGCCTGTAGAAAAGAGTGTTTAATGTAATCAATAAAGGTATAATACTTGGAGTGTGTCTGTGTCACTTACTTTGAAATGTTGTTGTTCCCTTGCATTAAATAAATAGTACTGTTGTATTAAGTGCTGTCAACCAACAGTTGTGCAGTCCCATTTAAAGTGGATGAAGGAAGTGCCAGTAGCTGTGAAGCATATATACAGTCCTCAACAGTCGGTAAATGGCTGTCATGCATAGGTAAATCTAGCACACGGATAGCTTGTCAAGGTGTTCCACAGAAATGTGAGTGTGCTACATGAAATGTAGGGTTCTGTAGAAATTTAACTGAAAATGTCACGTGAACACATCCAGATATGTAGATACATAAATATAAAAATAAAATATAACTATGTAGCAGTAACATCTGCATCTTGGACAGTTATTATGTCAGATATACGTGAGGTATATAATGAACTAGCCAAACCCATTACACAATCTAATGCATGTTGCCTAGTGTAATAATACATGTAGGGGATATACACCTGCAGTCAATAGGAATGTAGTGTAGACTAAAAGTACTTATAAGATGTTAATGGCGGTTTCTTTTTACACCCTACTCTATGTGCATAAACAATGCAATTCTACACCTCAATGGGTATGTCTAATCTCAAAACATTTTTTGGGACATATGTCCTATTGTTCTATAAAAATCTGCATTTTCTTTTATGCATGTGCCCTGTTCAAACACCACAATCTTGGTGGCCTGTTGCCACCAATCATCCCTGCATGCTGTTGTAATGTCCACTGTCATTCAATATATGCATGTGTTATGCATGCTGTTTAACTGTTGGAACCCTGGTGTGTTGGGTTAATGGGAATATTACTGCATGCTGTTACAACTAATTTGGAATGCTGTTGTCTATGTTGTAATTAAACACACCTAATCACAGAATGTATGGGAAGTCCGGTCCCAGCAGACCCACCTGTCCCTCCTCAGCTGGCGACTGCACCTGGCACCAGCAGGTCTGGTGCCCAGCCCAGGCTACTCTCCTCTATTGGTCTTGTGCCACCTTCGGGTGGAAGCGCTGCAGGGGATGGGGCTCATCCCCCCTTGCAAACGTGGGCAGAGAAGGGCCACCTGTCACCCTCTGAAGGGTCTGGGTTGTGGTGTGTAGGGAGATCCATCATTTAGTCGCTGATCCCCTATGCCAGCTCAAGGCGAGAGTGGCATGACTCACAGTTGAGCCTGCCCCTCCTACACAGCCCCCAGCACAGCCACCCTCGGGGCTGTGAAGGTGCAGTGGTGACTGCCCATGGGTGGGGATCTCAGTCCCACTGTTACCATCTATGGGCTCATGGGCTTGCGATTTCCAAATATCTGTCCCCGTCAATTGTGTTCACCCACCCCATGTGTCATACTCTGCCCCTGTATGCATCTTGTTTGTCTTGTCTGTTTACCTCCCCAACCTACCTCCCCAAATATACCTACTTCCTCTACCTCACATTCCACTCTCACCTGAAAAAAAAAAAAAAAAAAGGTCAATCTGTTCCCACAAAACAATTACGCCCCATACATAGCTGCCCATTTCGCACACATGTCTGCTGGACATGTAAACTGATAATTAGAATTGGCAGTACAACATACTTTGTTGTCCTCACCCCTCTCTCAGGGGTGGAAGGTTTCAAATCTCACTCCAAATTTGTAACATATGCACAGCTGTTGCTGGTAAAGAAATGGGCAGCTATGGACCTTCCCTACACCCATCCTGCACATCCCAAGCTGGTTTCCCCACTGTCTTTCCCTCTTTGTGCCCACTTTTTCACCACTTTCCTATCTCCCCATTTTCTTTTCTTTCAAAGAAATTAGCATGGGGGTTAGCGGGAGTAAGCACTTTAAGCAGTATTAGCGGGTTTGAGCGAGTGTGCGCATGTGTGCACTAAGCTTAGCATCGTGAAGCATCGCACAAACTCGCACAAACCCACTTACAACTGCTTAAAAGTGCCTTAATCAATCTGTATGTCAGGGCCCTTGTTTTGTTCAGCAGCAAAATAAAACACCTCTGTTAGTCTCGAACCCCAGACCTTGGACACACTTGACTGCATGAAGTACCACTAAGCCATAGCACTTTACATCTCAAGATGCAGGCACTTGATGCACTCCTCAGCATGGAGAACATCGACGTCTGTGCAGTAACTGAAACCTGGTTCAAGGCTCCTGAGAGCAACCAGGCTATACCTCGTATATGCTTTTGGCCCAAACCCGAACCACAAAGGGGGGAGTGTCCATATTCATACCTCCAGGTTAGATGAAGCATCCGAGACCATACAGGTGCTACAACTGGTAACATGTTACAGACCACCCTCCCAATCTCAAGAACCCCACTCAGCCTTCCTGAAGACATTGGAGGATATGAATGTATCACAAAATACCATCATACTGGGAGACTTCAACTACCCAAACATAGATTGGGTACATTATACTAGCCCTAATATCCTAGTCCAAAGGTTCCTGGAATTCATAAATTCAAATGCACTGAAACAACTAGTCACCTCTCCCACTAGGGGAGATAATATACTAGACCTGATCATCACAAACATGGGGACAAAATGCCTCACTAGTGAGATCTGACCACAAACTAATCACCCTGGATATACATATCCCACCTCCAAAAGACCACAGTGAAAACTTCTCAAAAGCAGACTTCACTCTTCTTAAGACTGAGATGGTATCTTAAGCCCACTGTGCCAGTGGATACCACATCCCACAATGCCGAATCCTTCACAAATGCTTTCTATGGACATCTCCAAGAATGTATGGATCATGCAATCCCAAACAAATCAAAGTCCCTCTCCACCAAATGTAAGCATCCTGTCTGGTGGACCTCAGCCATAAACAAATTGTATAACAAAAGAAGGAAGCTACTGCACGTCCAGGCCAAATCCCATGAAGGGAAGACATCTCTGATCAAAATTAGCAGAAAACTTCATAAAACATCCAAGGCAAACTTTGAGAGAAAATCGCTTAAGGGACTAAAGATAACCACAAAGCCTTCTTCAGCTATGTTAGAAACCCTCAAATATGCTCAGAGTTGGTTCCCTGTCATCTCAGATGTAAACAAAACAAAAAACAGCATCAATGGGACCTGACTGATATCCCGGGTTATGTGTACGTCGTCTCCAAGAGAGGAGCTAAACCCACATAAAATGTTATTTAACAGCCTTAGCGGGATATGTACCGATACACACTGGAACAGCGGCAGTGGCAACAGTCACACCACTCACAAGGGAGGTGCCTCTACCCTGAAACAAAACAACTCTACCCCATAAGCTTAACTAGCCTGAAAGCTAAAGAAATGGAAAGAACTGTATTATGAGACACATAAATAGAGACACCCCACCCCACCACAGACACTCCCTTGACCCCACCCAGTTCGATCTTTAGTAATGGTTTAATCCTGCCAAAAAACCTGGTTGACTTTGAGGACAGCCAAGCTAGCCATTGATGAGGGCAAAGGACTTGATACAGCATACCTGGACTCTGGCTAAGGCTCTCATAGATAAATACCCCACCTGTGGCAAAACCTATAAGCTGCAAACAGCTTAAAAACTAACCCTGATGTCACTGATGGGTTAAAAACTGGCTAAAAGTGACAGAACCCATAAATTTAAAATCGCTGGAGTGGTGTTTGTAGACTCATCGCCACCCACAAGTGGTGTCCTACAGGGATCTTCCTGGACCCCTGTTCTGGCATTGGATGGCAGCGACAAAAGTTAACATTGATGGCAAACTAGGTTTGATAAAGTTTGCAGATGAACAGAAACTAGGCGCTCATAGTCATAGCTACAATCAGCAGACACACGATCCCGTACAAAAATGCCTCAATAAAAACGGGACAACTGGTGCTGTGAATACGGCCTTTTAAAACAAATGCCAAAAATGTATATCCCCAGACAGCACAAAAAACAGCAAAAAAACAAATTATCATACAGACAGCACAGCTTAATTCTCTCTAATAAGAGACTTAGGGGACCCAAGTGGTATTGTTAATTCTCATTTGACTACCTTGCACACCTCAAAGTGGAAGGATTCACATCCTCTAAGGATGTCATGATCATTCCCACATTCTCCCTCCAGGATGTCATTGTCATTGCACCCCTATATTCCTTTTGGTACAGACCTCACCATTTGCAGCAGCTGGTTGATACCTCACCCAAAGCACCCGAGATTGGTAAGGTCTCAAAGAGAATCTACCAAAAAGTTCAACCAAAAGAATCATGGGTTCCAACATACGTCTTATGTAGAGAAGCACCACAAAGAAAGGAACACAAAGAAGCTTGCAGAGAGCTTTAATCCAATAAAATGTAGTTACATCCCTCTCTTCTTTCTACACAAAACATTCTTCAGTTCCTTCTCTAATAGCCTTTAGCCTCAAATAAATCATTCATTTAAACAAACAAAGTTTCCCTCCCAACCAAACACATCAATCACCAATAAAAAACATCAAAATTGCATCCACTAAACAATCAACTACTTTAAAATACTTTTTTAAAAATAGTAAAAATGCATAAACACTCAAAATCTTGAAAATACGTTATTATTCTTTTAAATTTTCCATAAACAGTCTCTTTCTTAACCATTATTTTATAGTTAATTAAATTTTAATAATAAAATATTTTTCTTTCTTCCTTACATACTGTTTTATTTCAATCTATCATTTAACCACATCATATTTTCAATGCTGTCTAGCACTGTAACCCTTCAAATTCTCCACCCCCACCCCATGATATTTTTGAAATGCCCAAATGTCTAGCTAGCTTCCTTTATTCCATAAAATGTTCCTAACATGTTCCTTAACATAACATGCTAATGTGTTTTTGTCACTCAATTCTAAACTCTTTTTACATGGACATTCAACCTGTACACCAATCAGTCTCCAAATATTACAATTGTATATAAAACTAGTCTCCAACTAAAAATAACATTAATTTTTGTAAAATTGTTGTACATGGCATCATAAACATTTACTTTTTCACATCTTTTAGTTCCCTTAAACCTACTTTGTGATAAGAAAAATTGGCATTTCTGCCATTCTAATCCTACTATGTATTTTTTAGTCTCTTGTATATACTAACCCCTTTTGATCTAAGCTCTACATTCTTTTGATAAATAATACTATTTATTTTTAATCATCTAATTTACTTTCTGAACATGCCTTCTATCTCGATACTATAGAATCTTTAGTTTTTAAATATATTGTTTAATTTCTTTTGTGGTAGCTTTATCATGTTCTCTTTCTTTGAATTTATCATAACTTTTGATCTCTTTGTCTTAACTTTGGTAATACTCCTTTCTATCAATCCTATCTTGACATTATCATAACTTTGTATAAACCTCCTTATCTTTGGTAATAATTGCCTACCACACCCATTTAACCTATTCAACCTTCATTATAATTGCATTTGATATTCTGTATTGATGGACACTACTGCCCAATGTAAGAACCTTTTCTATGCCTGGCATTTGATATTCCAATGTTGCAATTTTACCCTAACATAATGAGATATCTAAATTTTGCACCTTGATCTTTTTTGTAATCCATCAAACTTTATAACCCATAAATTTATTATCCTGTATCTCATTTTAAAATTCTATTAATTCTTGTTGTCCCCTTGACAAATAAACAATAAATATCCAATATAAAAATCATATCTATATAATTTCTGAAAATTTCAAAAATATTGATGTTTATATTTTTTAAAAAGACCATAATACATAAAGCTGCTAACAGTTATGTCTTAGCCTGCTTAGTTATGTCTTATTTTGCCAGACATTCAGTAGCATCACCACCTTCAGTAGCATGTCACCTCTCGACCCTGATCTCTGCAATCCGTACAAGGCCATGTCCAATCAGGACAAAAATCGGACACAAGTCTAACATCAAAAGAGCCAAACCAACGGGACCCACGTAGAGCTATTCTTATAAACCTCGGAGGGATATGAATAGGACAATGAGAGGCTTGAACATCTATAAACTCCAGAGGCTTCCCATGCTAGGGGAACAGGATCCACTGTCAGATAGAGCACCTCCTATTCTGATCCACAATAGAAACTTTGGATGAGTGGATCACATCTAAGTAGTACTAGACAGGTCAAGACGTCACTACTTGGTCATACATTTATTCTTAGATTTATTATACTATACTATGAAACTATGAAACTATATACAATAACTTGGTGCTGACATAAATATATCATGCAAAACAATGAGTGAATGTAAAGGAAAAATAGGAAGGCCATAACACAAAGCTTGTTCTGTAGATCTTTACCAGCAATTGTTGTGGAATTGCATTACATGACTGTGATAAGCGAAGCAGCCATTCTAGCAGCAAATAATGTTATTGAGGCACTTTACATCCCCCACACAGTATCATAGCAGCACAAACACTGGCATATATGATTAGGGCAGAGGCCATACTTCCTGATTGTGAAACATATTTTAGCTGTGTCCCTATGAATCAATCTGAAAAGTACTGACGTTAGTCAGAGAGGTGTTGTATTACACAATGAATAATCACAATAATAACAGTAGACACTGCTTGTACTTCATAAAAGGAGTACTAATCCATATGCACTGCTTCACTCAAGTCTACACTTACTGTCTCTATTAGTTGGAAGGTGTACCTCACTTTTAACTGCCTATCCCTGACTCCAAGCAAATATGTATCTGAGTGTTTCATAGGCCTGGCAGAGGCACAAACACACAGGCAAATCATCTCATCTGCTGTTACACACTCTGCAAATAGCTTTGTGAGGACTATCACAAGCATACCCTTATGTAGGAGTACAACACAGAAATACCAAAGGATCTAGCCATGTGCTGGCAGAAACTGACTATAACAATGCTATTGTACCAGTGCTGAAAACATCTGTGGGTTGCACAGACAAAGAATAACAGGCTACCATCTGGCCACCATCTGGATAGGTTCCCAGTTGGGAACTATGTAGACAGACCACCTGCCTTGATAAACCAACAGGTACACACCAATCCATTAAGACCAGTAAGATAACACTCACACAATAAGACATAATGCTCTCTGTATGTCTACATCCCCCCCATATTTTAAATATGCATGTGTTTAGGGTCAACCAAGGATGTAGGTAGACATACTCAGTAGTGGAACTGTCCAGTTTACCTGAGACTCCTGTGCTAATGTCAACAATAAAAATACACAAACCCTGCAGAAGTGAGTACATCAATATGTTCAGTATAACAGTCCACAAACAGTTCATGTGTCAAAAGAATAGTTCTCAAGAACTACTTTTGTATGGCAGTCAATTACATAAGTAGAAAAGAAACTACATACTGACATATATCTTGTGTAAGCATTTGTAGGGCTGAGTTAAACTCTACACTGATAGTTCTGTACTGCAAGTGGCAATAGTCAGGCCTGAGTACAACATGTACATCACTGTCTACACCTCTAGCTTCAGATATAAGAAGTATACCAACCTTCTGACTTAAACAACAGTGTACACAGCAAACAAGCATGGGCCCCACTTTGGAAATCTGAATGGGCTATGCCTACAAAACTTAGCAATTTATAGCATTGGGTTACTATGACAGTGAGTACTGCAATCACCACACAGCAGGCTGTATGCATTTACCAAATGTTGGGCACCAATTTGTGCAGAGGTCATCACATGCACATAAAAGGTACAATAGTAATGAGTCTTAAATACCATTAAAGGCGGGAAAATATAATTAATAAAAACTCATTAACAATCCAAACTGTTTCTAAAAGGGATACATCCAAAAAACAGTTCATCAGAAATAGCATCAAATAACATCATATAAATACATAGATAGTCTAGATGCTGCACATAAAAATCAACATATAAATGAAAATAAAATCTAAAATCTATATATACATACTCATGAAGATTATATATTAAGTACTAAAATACATATAATAAAAAATATGTAATTATAAATAAAAACTAGAAAATATATATAGATATAAATCTTCTTCTTTATTTATGAGCTGTGTTTTGCTCTGTTTTGTTCTTTTTTATTTATTGTTTGTTGTTTGTTTGGTTTTTGGTGTTCCGTAAAAAACTTAATTAATAAGCAAAGGGAATTAAGTAGAAGCAATCTCTACTTAGGCAACACCAAAAAAAAAAAAAACAGATGGACCTGAAAGTGACAAACAGGTATGTGACAGAAATGTGATTACCGGCAAGTAGTAGATGTTTATGAAGAGTACTGTAAATACTTTGAAACATGCATATGTGGCAGCAGTAGGTATGTATGCACTGATGCCATGCATGACTACTGCCATGGACAAATTAGTGTGTAGCTGTGTGCAGTGGGACATAACTGTGACATATGTAGCTCGGCATTTAATGTCAAACATCCGATCATGTCATCAGTGTTCTGTACAGTACTGTGTATAATGGCTGTCTGGGGGAGTAGTGCAAACAGCTATATAAACATGGATGTGACAGAGTAACACATGCATGATAGTCATATAATGTGTAGCCTAGCATTGGCAACTTCTGTACCAGGCTAGTACAGGAATGTAGCATTAGCAGCTATAAATACTCCCTGTAATATTACTGCCATGCACACATGTGACAACTGTTCATGTTATAGCAAGGCCCAACAGGTCATCCGTGAGGTCTACAGATGTACAATAGTGTGTACCTTGTGTGTGTATGGCACACACATATGTATAGATATTTATGTGTCAGATATATTAACATCTTAACATGTGCATAGAGCAAGGTACATACTGCAACTGTTTGTGAAGGGTGGACATATATATGTTGGTGAAGGTTGTTATGTGCATATCTTCATGTAGGCTGTAGTGTGTGGCAAACAAGACAGCATACAGTGCTGGTATATGACATGTGGTGTTTAAACGCTGTGAGTATGATTTGCTAAGTTTATAGTCTTCCAAACAGGGAGTCCTGCTAAAGATACATGGCCTGAGAATACCCTCAATGCATTCTGCACAAGACTGTGCAAAAGTATTACATAACTGTATCTCTCTCAACCCTTGCATAATTGATATTCCCACCATGAAAGGTGGACTGTATATGTGCCTACATGTAAAGCTATATGTACACCAATGGATGTTTATATGTACGCTCAAGCTCAATGTTGTAAATGTATTGCCATCCCTTTTGTTAAAAACCCTGTACCCATGAACTACCACATAGGTGGTAGTCTACTCAACACCAAAAGTGTGATAAGAGACCACTGGACACAGGTGGACAGTAGTGTCCCTTTTGATAATCACAGTGCCACATTAGTCATGTAAACTGTGTACGGTCCACATGTCATCACAAAAGGTGTGTCATACATGGAATGAGAGGTCAGTGTTCCACTCTACTCATCAGTCATAAAACCCATCATAGAGTACAATGGGCCTTTTGGTATGTACCTCAGAAGACATCTACAGCAAGTGTAGACGCCAGGCACAAACACCACAAAGAGTATTACCAGACCCAAACAGATGCCCAATGCAGACTGTCTTCCAAAACCACAGCTACACTGTGTCGCATACCGCACACCCAGTGCCAACCTCTGCCTAACATACAAAGCTATGCCAAACCCACAGGTGTTGGACATGCTCCATGTCAACAGATCAAAATCCCTACAAGCTACACACTGTACTGATCTAAACCTTGTAAAGTTAAAAAGCTGAACATGCTGGAGTGGTACATTCTCATCTCAGAGACATACCATACCCTGGAACTAACTACCTATCAATAGCAAAGAAAGGTCCTCATTAGCAGTCGTCATGAATAATCATGATGAATGGATGTGACATAGGAAATACAACCCGGGAATCACCTCTGTGGCTCTGCATGACAGGGGCACATGAACTTAAATTACATGGGTGTTGAAGGGCAGGGTACCGTATGCCTAAGCTTCTATAGGCCCTACTCCTATTAGCCTATGAGCTACCTATGACCTGATATGCACACCAATGTACATGTTGCATTAATTGCTATGTGAGGTTGACTGAGTGTGATGGTGAATATGTAGGTGAATGTGTCAATGTTGTGTATATGTGTGATAGCCTTGTGGGTAAATGTTTATATCATGGTATGTAGTGTTCTAGCTCTGATCCCCGCAAAAGATATGTATGCTATTGCTAGGCAGCAAAAGCAGTATGGTATACGGTGTGACATAGTCCCATGGTGTTGACTGGAGTGTGCCATTGTAGGCTAAAGCAGTAGATGTATGCTCATTGATTGTTAACACTAGTGAATACAAATCCCATATGAACTGTAGTACTACCTGAAGCTGTAGGCCTAAACAACACAGTATGGTGTATATCCACATTGCTTTGAAACACTGTTTTGTTTGTTACCTGTATTCCTCACACATTACATACCTCAGGCATAATGTTTTGTAAGTGCTGACACACAGTACTGTATGGTGCACAGGTAAAGCTCATCTGGGTTGCCATACCTTTGTGTCTTGTAGGTATGTCTGATGTGTGTGTGGGTATGCCTGCAACATGGCCTGGGTTGTATGTGTGTTACAAGATATAAGTGCGTATCTAGCAACATGTATAGTGTAGTACAACAGTATGCCACTTATATTGATGAATGTGCACATATGTTACTTAGGGGTTTGCTATCAACAAGTAGTGTGGTGTACTGGTAGTACTGTAACTGTACTTTACAATTATTTCAATGGATGACAAATTTCTGTATGCATTAGCTTCATATATACCTCCTGTGGCTAGGTGGTGCATTGTGTCACATACAGTGTGCCATGTGCTGTTGTATAGTCTTACATACTGGTTTCACTTTGTTGCTGTGCAGAACGTGGTTTAATATATAGAACATGCCAGGCACTGTCAGGTAGTTGTGGGCTGAGCAATGATGTGTGGTATTAAAAGTGTGTATCTACTGACAGCCAATAGGTTGCTATATATGGCATTTCATTGATATCTGTACTTTAGAATGTTAAGTGTGCCACAAGACTTGCTCACAATAATTGTTTTATTTTCTTCCAGGGACATGTCTCATCATCGCAACCCTGCCTATTCCCCTGAAGAGGAGGAATTAATCATATCCACACTATTAAAGCATCACACCCTGCTGTTCTCCAGAACCAGCCAGGACCAGCATGAGCACACTGCATTGTGGCAGGATGTTGTCCATCGGGTTAATGACGTAGGCATGCATAACCGGACTTATGAACAGGCATGCCATCACTGCAGTGATTTAATCAGACATGTCCAGCAGCATGCCTCTGATGTCTGCAGACAACAGCTTGCCACAGGTGGTGGTGCTGCATCACATCCACCCCTCACCAGAGTGGAAGAGATGGTCCTCAGCGTGGTGGCTCCTGGCCAACCACTACAACAAACATGTGTCATCATGGAGGCCGGAGTTACCCAGCAAGTTGACTCGGAGCGTGCAGGTAACAGGCAATATCTGTAGACTACTTTTAGCTCAATTGTTAGAACATGCATATGTCAGATGTGTACTGTGTATTTGGAAGATGTGGAGCCTGGTGTTGTTCAATACTGATAATTTTTAACATAATCTGTATGCCTATGACTGTCAACCATTGTACTACTGTAAAATTGCAAAGTCACAGCAGTAATGCCACAGTTGTTGACACTGACAAACTGTCTCATATCCTTGTAGGTCCCTCTGGTGTGACAGCAAGACAGCAGACCCATGCTGGTGAGTGTTCTACATGTCATATGGCGAATAACATGTGCATGTCATAGGCGGGTTTTAGACTATATACACATGTACAGCACCTACACATAATGCATGCTCTGCATGTTTTCTGTGGGACTATGCACATCCCAGTAGCATGGGTGGCTGCCTCAAACACATGCTATACACAGAGCATACCAAACAATTGTGGAACACTGTAGTGGACATTGTATAGGCAGAGTCAATACACATGCACACAACATACACCACCTTGTCATATGCAGTACGTGTCAATATGATACACATGGCATATGTAGACACCTGCTGCAAGATCAGACTCCAGTATCCCAAATGCCATCCACACAGCAAACATACTATACCTGAGGGTTAGAGGCTTATCATGGGGCATTGCAAAACTCTTCAACAAACAAGACATTCATGTTAAGCAATGCTCCCTGTTGAACACCTTACATACCCATGTAACAACTGCCTGTGAAATGGTTAATGTAGCCACAGTGCTGCAGTTCAGGTACAGCAAGATAGTTGCCAGTGTGGCACACATTAGTTTCCTTGAGTGACCACATGATGCTGCCTGATGATGGCTCATGGTACTACACTACATCCAGTGACAGCAACTACAGTACAACACATAGCATTCATTGCTATACACCTGACAGTTGTGTGCCTCCAGCCATGGTATGTATACCTGTGAGTGATGGTGCACAGGACATTGAAAAGCATTTAATACTTGCACAGCAATGTTGTGCCCATGTACATATTGTGTTCCAGGGTGAGGCCAATCACTGAACAACACACATGCATCAGACACATGTATACTGTTATTAACAAGGACTCTCTACACTCGCACTGCATGCTATTGAGCAACACACATCTTGCATTCTGACACGTGTGATAGGGCTCTTTGACTTGTGATAGTGTACTCCACCATCAACCACTAATGGGTATGTTCTGGATTGCTGTTGGTGGATGTGTGTTTGTGTGTGTGTGTGTGTGTGTGTGTGTGTGTGTGTGTGTGTGTGTGTGTGTGTGTGTGTGTGTGTGTCTACTTTAGTGAGTAGTGTATTTGTGTTCATGTGTGAATGTGTGCATGTGTTCATGTGTGCATGTGTGCATGTGTCCATGTGTTCATGTGTTCATGTGTGCATGTGTGCATGTGTGCATGTTTGCATGTGTGCATGTGTACATGTGTTCATGTGTTCATGTGTGCATTTCTTTATGTGTTCATGTGTGGATGTGTACATGTGTGCATATGTTCATGTGTTCATGTGAGCATTTGTTCATGTGTTCATGTGCTCATGTGTGCATGTGTGCTAACATCATGTACAGATTGTAGAGTGTGTTTCCTGTCTCCCTCTCACAGGTGCTGAGGTTGTGTTTGTTAAGTGCAGCAGGGAACCTGAAGACACTGCCACAAATAGTGGAGATGCTGAAACATGTGTTGTGGCACAGGCACGTTTGACAGGGTCTGTTGTTGTTCCGCCAGTGGACAGTACACAGCTTTCCACACCATCTATGTGCACATTCATACTGCCAATACATCCCTCATCACCAATGGCCTTAGCTGAGGGACAGCATACAGTAAGCATTGACCAGGTTAGTGTGGTATCTATGGCACATGCAACCCCTCACAGCAGCCATACCCAGATTCCTGGAACAGTATCACACAGGCGGATGTCCAGGGGTTCTTGTGGTAGCACTGCTGGTCATAATGCCCCTGGCAGACGTGCCCCCACAGGTCTTACAACCTCAAGTATGTTCCGGGCTGTAATGCAGGCACGTATGGAATGGTACACCAGACAGGGACTGAGGTTGCAGATGGCCCATAACACCGCTATCAATGACAGTATCCGTGATCTTGCAGGTGCGGTGCGTCACTACACCGAGGTCATTGATAGACATTGGGGGGAGACATTAGATGTCCTCCGCAATGTAATGTCCATGTGCCAGGACAGTGCAGGATGGCTGAAACATCGACGTGGATGTATGCCAGCAACATCATTGGCTGGCAGTTGTCGCGGATGACACACAAGTCACAGCCACTGCCATAGTGGCAGTACCAGCCCCAGCAATGTTGGAGCAGGGCTGTCAAATAACCATCATAGAAGACCATGTGCACATGGCTCTGGCCAGTCCCAGCAGGGACATGGGTCCAGTCGACATCCCTCTGCCTCTGATGATAGTACCCAGTCTGGCTTAGTACCCGATACTGTCCTTTGCACCCTTGCCAGGCACAGGTACTGTGTCCTTGGCCAGAGACGGTGATCTGTACAGCCTGGCAGGTACAGTCTGTGGCTGTCGCACAACCTCCCATATATGGCAGCCACATGGTGGAACTGTGTGCATGCAGACACACACACATAATCCAAACACCTAGGGCTAACACATACACACACACATTACATCAACATTGACCCATGCTGTACTGTTGTCCCTCACACACACACACACACACACACACACACACACACACACACACATACATGTCGATTGGATGGGTCAATGTCGGGCTCTGGCAAACCAACAACACACCCTGTGCATATGATGAAACTGTGCCACCTCCTGTCATCTGTAACATTGATGCAGGAACAGGCTAACATGGTGCTGATGTACAGGGTGACTTTATAACAGTGTAGCAATGTTAGCATGTTGTCAACAGTACAGTGTAATGATATCCCTGTAGTTATATCTGAGCAGGCATGATGCATTAAAGCTATGATTATCAATGTAATATTGTTTACAACAGTGTTAATTCCAAGAATGTATTGTCCACCCATGTGCCACTTGGCTGATGTGTGTAGTTTTGGCAGCATGTGTTGGTGAGTGGACAGTGCGTGCATGATGTGTGCAGTACAGATTTGCAGGTGTACATTTCTGAACATGGTGGAGGTGCACTGTCTGCATGTACATGCACAGTGGACACATGGGAAGGGTGACATGCCCTGTATTACACAGTGTCAAGACTTCATTGTTTCTATTGGTGGCCAGTATGCATTTTAATACACATATGTTTTAACTTGAGTACACATGTTTGTATGACATGGTTTGACACTATGCTATGGGTGATACTGTTACTATCTGCCATTGATTTGCATTCTGGTAGTGTAAACAACCTCAACGGCCTGACTATAACCAACCGTTAGATGATGTCTTGTCAACTGACACACAGATGTAATTAACTCAGTAGCATTTGGATCTGTCCGGTACTATACTATACCAGTAACCAGTGGTATTGACCGCCACACATTCCTGGGACCACTCCTGTTTGGAATATAGCCCTCTTAGGTACAAGCAAACACACTAGGGATTTGTCTGTCCACATCTGGAAATGCATACAGTGGCCTACAATGCATTCTCCAGATGAGACACTTATCCACCACAAGGGTATTATACAGATAACTGTTGTCCAACCCATGCTGTAAAGCTGTAAGCCAAATATAGCATAGTCATCCACATCTGTGGCCTAGGTCATCTGTCCTTTGGTATTCACATTTCCATAGGCATTCTGAAGTCCCCCGGTGTATCACATAACCAATAAGGGGTCTGTATGCATATCCACAAAGTTGTTGTACACCTATAATGAATGTCCATTATTGACAGACTTTGCTGTGTTTGAACATGTCTGACATATACCCAAGGCATGAACCCTCACTCACACTATTCTATAGAAACTGTCATTGGTCTGTGTGACACAGATGACCTAGGCCACAGATCACTACAGTGGTTGGCCTTGTCACAAACATATATATGTGACCGAAGGTCTGAGAAGCAGCAGCACAATCTGTCATAGGTAACAGATGTATTCATGTAGAAAGCAGGCTTCACACCTATGAACTAATTGAGGACACATGTACATATATGTATTTGCCACACAGATACCTGAAGTGTGCAATGCACATAATGTTGTTATACAGTAGTAAAAGCTAAACACACACCACATTGATCAACAGTAGCACACACACACAGCAATTGCAGGATTCAAACCCCTGCATAGTTATGTTATGATACTAGAGAGATACACATTAACATGATGCGCTACATGCTTTACTGGGAGTTTTTATTTCCACTGCTATATTTGTAGGATACTGACATCATCAGACTTGCCAAACAGGAATGTAACACTTTTCAGGTGTATTCCTATTCTCAAAAAAGGGCAAAACTCTCAAAGGAAATCACACAGAAACATACACACACACACCCTCAGCAATTACAGGATTTAAACTCCTATCTAACTATGTGGTGATACTAGAGAGATACGCATTAACACAACATGCTATATGCTTTACTGGGAGCTTTCATTTCCACTGCTATATTTGTAGGATGCTGACATTATCAGACCTGCTAAACAGGAGTATAACACGTTTAAGGTGTTTGCCTAGTCTCCAAAAAGGGCAATACTCTAAAAGGAAATTACACAGACACATACACTCAGTAACTGCAAGATTCAAACCCCTACCTAACTATGTTATGATACTGAAAAGATATGCATTAACATGACACACTATATGTTTTACTGGGAACTTTCATTTCCACTGCTATATTTGTGGGATGCTGACATCATCAGACTAGACATGGTACTGTGTGTGCACTTAGTTTTATGCAATCCCAGGACTGAGACATGGGGGACAGCAGGTGTTACCAGCTTGAACAGGACCCACAATTCTTACCTTGTGTGATCTATCTGTGGCACAGTTGCCAATCCATCCGATGACAATACATATTTATGCACAGGTTGATTATTTTGTGGATATGACATGTGTCTGGGATGTTGTAAAAGTCCTATTCAAAGTGTATGTGGGACGTGTGTTGCTCATTTCATTGATGTATGTCCTGGGTGGCTGCCTTGCAAACAGTCTAGCAGGTTTAGAAAACATGATCTGCCCATGAATAGTCCAAAGTTGGTAGGGTTATGTGTTTATAGGCTTCCAATAGCTATGTTTCTGACTTCAGTTATGATGGACTCCATGGCCTTGCAGATCAGACTTCATCGGCTTATAAGACTATAGTTCCCATGGTCTGTTGTGCACCACCACTTGTGGAGTGTGCCATATGTTAATGTAACCTATTCAACAGTTTCATATCCTGTAGAGATGGTGAGGCTCAACAGACTGTTCAGGTGCAGGGTCTGTTTGTTCTGCAGTTCACTTATGACACATATAGGGGCACAATGTAATACAATTGATGCCATGTTTTCAGCTTTGGAAGGAGCTGTTTACCCATTCTACATGTGATATCTCCTGGTATGATGAGTGGGCCTTTTGTCAGTGGGAGGTGGGTATGTATGTATGGGCCTGTCTGACAGGATGTTGGCATTGTCAGTCATTTACAGTTGGCCCTGACTCAGGACATATATGAGTGTACATTGCTATTTATGACATAGCTGAAGGAAGTGTCATGGTTCTGTATGGACTCCTTCGCAGATAATCTTTCCATGACCTGGATTGGATAGTGTTTGGAGTGCACATTGTTTATTGATGATACTGATTTTGTGTTTTTTTTTCTTTGCTATTCAACTTTCTATGACCAACCTAAGTATCTGTAGTACATATTTGATTATGACAGGGTTCTGTAGTACATATTTGATTATGACAGGGTTCAAATATGTTATATATGTGTCTGTTGTCAAATCACTGTGTGCACAAGTCAGGATTGGTGAATTGTGAGAGGTTCCTGGGTTAACACATGCAACTGCCTGATATGTGTGGCCCACTGCTGTACTCGGACATGGCTTACGTGTGTGAGCATGCCCAGTTTGGACTTTCAGTATGTTGTTGGCTGACATTTGCCTCATTTATTCAAGTGTGTGAGCATGCCCAGTGTGAACTTTCAGTATGTTGCTGTGTGAAGTCCACTACATTTGTTGACGCGTGTGAACGCGCCCAATATTAACATTTATATTATATGTGTGTTGTAAATCGAGTTGTATTTTTACTGCTGGGCTCACCTTTGTGTCATAACTCTACAGGGATTATGCTGTCTCCAAAAAATGCTAAGTACTAATAAACAGAAAGGCACTGAAGTAACATAACAGGTAAAATCACTGAACCTTTATTGTCCAAATATAAAATGTTGAAAAAGCTTTACTGACTAAGCGCTTTCACCCTCCTGGGCATCTTCAGAGTGAGTTAACTTCATTGACAACAAACTTTAAATACACATATCAATTAATACATAATTAAACAGAACTAATAAAAACAGGCAAATAATTAATTGGTTAACCCCTTAGGTGTTTGTTAACCAAATCTTTAACTTTTGAAAGATCAATATTTCTTATATATTAAGGTCACAATGTAGTTAATCAAAACAAAAAGAAAAAGTAAAATAAAAATAAAAAACTAACATGTATTGTTAATATCCTAATTAAAACAGGAGCTCATATCCATTTCCATGTGTATAAATACCATTGTTGTGTATTAAAATGCAGGCTGCCTTGTGTCTTAAAATGCTAAAGAAAAGTGTCATTGATACCATTAGCATTACTAGCGCATCTAATCTCAGCTGCCAGAGGCATTCAGGCATTCTCCAAAGTCTTTTAGTAGTCTCCCCCTCCTTCCTTTGTATTAAGCCTATCTATGAAAAAAATAAAAATTTAAATTTTTTTTTTTCATTTTATAATATTTATTGTTTTATATATTTTTTTTTTTTGTTTTTTTTATATCTCTATAATATTCTTAAGTTTCTTCTTCTTAGCTTTCTAATAGTCATACCTATACACTGGGCAAGTTAAACAGGTGGCAAGCGTAATGCTTGTGTTTGTGTTTGCATGACAGCGCATTGCAAGGTCTCAGGAATCTCTTCTCTTTCTCCCCTAAACAGACAAAGGGATCATCAAATATTTTACAGTGCTTACAACGGTTACATACATTTTATTTTTTTTTTGTCCAAAGGATCTAGGTGTCTTCTCTAACAAATCCTTCATGTTCAAACCTCTACTATTTATAAAGGTAGGGGTTCTACCTAGTATGTCATGTAAATCTATGGAGATAATGTTTTCCCAAGCACTGTGAATAGCACTCTTGACTTTGAGTGCTAAAAAATTGTGTTGTAGTACCATACCTGCTGGCACATTTTTTCTATCAAGTTCACTTTTATGATTAATAACTTTGTCACACACCCTATGTGTCTCATGTAGAATGGGACCAAAATCAGTAGACCTTCTTCTAAGTACTTCATGTTGAAACATCGAAAGCATGTCAAGCGGATAACATCTTTGGACAAATAGATCCCTTAGTATACCTAGTTCAACTGTAAAAATATCATCCTCACTGATGATACGGGACAACCTGATCATCTGGCCTTTGACCACATTCCTCTTAACATAGGAAGGGTGACAGCTCTTATAGTGTAAAAATGAATTGCTGTAAGTTTTCTTTCTATACAAACTGGATTCTATTTTGCCATTTTTAATATATAATTGTAAATCCAAATAATCAATACTCTTATTGTCAACCTTGTGTGTAAATTTTAAAAATGTAGTGGTGTTATTCAAGTATGTTATAAATTCTTCCAGTTCGTCAAGTGTACCCTCCCAAAAAAACAAAATATCATCCAAGATCTTAAATAACTAGACATCTTAGTCTTAAATTCAGATGTCAACACAAACTGGTCTTCCCATTCTGCTAGAACAAGGTTAGCATATATGGGCGCACATTTACCGCCCATAGCAACCCCAGTGGACTGTCTGTAGTATTCATCCTCAAAACCAACATAGTTGTTCTCCAGTATCATTTGCATCAGGTCCACTAATAAACCCTTCTTATCCTGATGTAAATTGGTGTGTTTGTCCAAACTCTTACCAAACCAATCTAGACCAATGTCATGAGGAATTACTGAGAATAAATTAATAATGTCAACAGTTACTAATAAAAGTTCCCCTAGATGTTCTTCAGCCAGAGTTCTGAGGCAGTCCAAGCAGTGCCATGAATCTTTTAATATATAAGGCAACCTGCCCAAGATCTCCTTAGTCACAATGTCTATATATGAAGCTAGTGGTTCGGTTTTGGATCGTCTAGCTGCAACTATTGGTCTAAAAGGTGGATTGACTATGTTTTTGTGGATTTTGGGTATACCAAAAAGGGTGGGCATGACCGGATGTTCCACCAGTAAATATTTGTACTCCTCTGCATCTATGATTCCTTCACATAAACTCTCATAAAGCTGACAGTCTATTTTGGTGTATGCCTTCTGGACATCAAATTTCGAAACTAACTCATATGTGTTGGAATCACATACAATATTCTGCATCTGCATTGAGTAATCAGTGTTGGTCATAATAACTACTCCTCCCCCTTTGTCCGGTTTCATAACCCTATAATCATTGTTATCTGAAAGTTCCTTTAAGTAAAATACTTCTGTGGGTGTTAAGTTGTTATCAAACACTACATGTCTATTACCAATGAGATGCCTAATTTGTGTTGTGCATAAACGTTCGAAAGCCAAAACCGCAGGATGGTATGGGGGTATAAATGTACTATTTCTTTTAATTTTAAACATTTGCAACTCTCTATCAATCCTTTGTTTAGTACTAAAAATATTTTTAAATTCAGTTTTCTTGTATATAACTTTAAATTAATAAATTTACTGATGTCATATTTGAAGTCAGGGACAAAAGATAAGCCTTTTTTCAATGAACTGAGATGGCTGTCCATGATCTCCAAACTAGAAAAATTGTAAACATGAAAGGAATCGTCCCCTAAAATGGTAGGACCCTCCTTGATGTTGTTCTCCAAAGATGGATACAACATGATTTCAGGAGAATGTTGTGGTAAATCAACCAATGACTCAAAACAAAAAGCTGGAATATCTGTAAGTAAAAAAGTAGATGGGATACTTTTACAAATGCTATTCATCTGTGGTGCCAGTTTTTGTTGTTGTTGAAATTCGAGTTGTTCCTCCTCTGTCCCCCACCCCTCCAGTTGTTCCCTGTATACAGCCCTTGTCTCTGGGGTGGTCTCTGGTCCACCTGGTCTCGTGAATTGCCTTGGTTCCTCAGCATGTCTGACCGTCTTAATTGGGGTTGATTTTCTAAAAAAACTTCTTCGTCATCTTCTACCACCAAGTGTGTCTCTTCAACTACCCCTTCTTCAGTTAGAATTGTGTTTCTCCTTGTATCCCCTTCATGATTAACATCCCCACTAGTGTTTGGTAAGGGATAAGCTCTTTTTTCTTTATATTCAGCAGTATCCCTTAAAATCTTTTTCTGTTTCCTTTCCATGCTGACCTTGACAAATCTTTCAAGTTCAGTTGTAATTCTGTCCAGTCTACTTTTGTTACTTTCAAAAAGTAAGTCATTCATAATACTCTGCTTGAGGGTAAGTAGTTCATTTTTTAAAACACTAAGCCTGTTGTTGTTGTCTCTAATAATAATTCTCATTAAGTCCATCCTGGTTCTGTCAAAAAGTTCCAACATATTTTTGTGTGCCTCAGTGTTTGCCTCAATCCCCATGGGTATTCTATACACTCTCAAACCTTTAGGCACTTGGTTAAGTAAAGTAAGCAACTATAGACTTGAAAAGTACAGTTTTGTACCTACCATAAATGTAGATGCCCGATAGGTATGCAACTACAGTCCTGACATATGGGTTGTCCTGCCTCAGGCAGCCCTTAGGTCAGCCGGATTCCAAAGTCTGGGTCCGGCGTCGGCTGATGTCACCCTTTCCCCGACGTCAGAGCGCCTGGGGTATAAAAGCGTCAGCCGATGCCATCTTCTTCAGTGTTTCTTGCCCCAGATGCCAGGTGCCCTCTAAGGAAGGCTAAATTTTGAAAATAGAGAAAAAATTCCAGACAAGTACAATAACATAAAAACAAATACACCATAAAAGATTACCCCAGGTAGCTAAAATGAGGGGTAGAAACCCAAAAGAATACCACAGAGGGGTAGGTGGGAGGGTGACTGCAGTTGCATACCTATCGGACATCTACATTTATGGTAGGTACAAAACTGTACTATGTCCTTCAAGGATGCAACTGCAGTCCTGACATATGGGTTGAATACCATAGCCAACCTGGGGGTGGTAGGCACTAAGACAAAGATGGTGTAGCTAAAATGCCCTGCAGGACTGCAGAAGCAAACCCTGCTCTGGATCTGGAATATAAAGGCAGGTTGTAATGTTTGGAAAATGTATGCACGGAGCTCCATGTAGCATCTTCTAAAATGTCCTTTGTTGCCACCCCTCTTAAAAAGGCTGTGGAGGTGGCTGTAGCTCTGGTGGAATGTGGCCTGATGTCAGCTGGCACAGTTTTTCCATGAAAAGAGTAGCAGAATCAAATGCAATTTCCAATCCATTTAGAAATTGTCTGTTTGGAAATTGCTTTTCCCTGCACTCCAGCAACGTAAGCTACAAAACGCTGGTCAGATTTTCTGAAAGACTTTGTTCTGTCCAAGTAGTAGCGCAACTGTCTGTGTATGTCCAAGGTGTGCAGAAGTCTCTCTCCTTTATTTTGAGGATTGGGAAAGAAGGTGGGCAGGTGAATAGCTTGATTCAGGGACACCCTGGATACCACCTTTGGCATGAATGATGGATTGGTTCTCAAAGAAACTCTGCCCTGATGAAAAATGAGAAATGGTTGTATTGCCATAAGGGCCTGTAGCTCAGAGACTCTTCTTGCTGAGGTTACTGCCAGAAGGAAAGCTGTCTTCCAAGACAGAAATTGCAATTCTGAAGATGCTGCTGGTTCAAAGGGAGGAAGAGTTAATTTTTCCAGCATGAAGTTTAGGTCCCATGCAGGCACTGGTGGTTTCCTTAGAGGGTTGATGTTCTTTATACCTCTTAGAAACTGTCTTAGCAATGGGTGAGAAAATACTGGCGGATCAGTGTTATATTTGGCAGATATTGCTGAAGCATGTATTTTTATGGAAGAATATGAAAGGCCATTGTGGAGCATTTCAGCCAAATATTCTAGGATCTGTGGAATGCTCATCACTGATGGGTCTTGACCCTTTTTGCTGTTCCAGATAAGAAATCTCTTCCATTTTGCTATGTTTTTCTAGTGGAAGGTCTGCGCACCTCCAGGATGATATCTTTTACCCTTTTGGAAAGTGTATCCTGAGGAATAGTCATGGAATCTTCCAAGCTGTCAGCTTCAATGTTTTCAAGCTGGGGTGTAGTGTCCTGTAATTGTGCTGTGTCAGAAGAAGTGGACATTGAGGAAGGAGCCACGGATTGGTGTGTGTCAAGCTCCATAGCAGTGGGTACCAGTGATGTCTTGGCCAGTCTGGAGCTATCAGTATGACTTTCGGTTGCTCTGTCTTGATCTTTAGTAACACCTTGGTCATCAAAGGAAGAGGTGGGAAGGCATATACTGTTAGAGAGTTCCAACTGAAGGAGAGAGCGTCCACCTTCCATGCTTGAGGATGGTATGTCCTTGTGCAAAACTTTTTCAGATGGTGATTGAGGTGGGCGGCAAAAAGATCTATGTCCGCCTTCCCCATGCTTGAGTTATTTGTAAGAAAATGTCTGGATGCAACATCCATTCGGATCCATGATGTTTCTGCTTAGGCTGTCCGCCAGAACATTGTCCTTCCCTGGTACAAAATGGGATTGCAGCTCTATTTTCAATTGTAGGGAAATATCCCAGAGATTCATTGCAGTCTGCAAAGAGGGTAGGAATGAGCACCTCCTTGCTTGTTTATGTACCACATAACTGTGGTATTGTCTGTGTTTACTAGTCGCTGGCCCTGATGCATGAACAGGCCTTGATTGCATGTATCACTGCCAGCATTTCTTTTTGGTTGATGTGCAGGTGCTTTTCTTTTTGTGTCCATTGTCCTTGAATGCATCTGCCCTCCATGTGTGCCCCCCATCCATGGTCTGAGGCATCTGTTGTTATGGTTTGACTTGTATGAGGCTTGCTGAAAGGCAGACCTTTGTTTATCTGGCTTGCTTGAGCCCACCACAGAAATTCCTTTGAAGGCATGGAATGAGTGGGATCAATGCTTCCAGGCTGTGGCTGTGTTGAGACCATAGACTTTTTACATACCATTGTAGTTTCCTCATATGCAGCCTTGTGTGTGGAATCAGAAGAATGCAAGATGCCATGAAACCCAGGGCCTGCAGGATTTTCCTTGCAGTCATCTGGGTGTGTGTTGCCAATTTTCTGAAGTATTCTGGTATTTGTTTTTGTTTTTCTTCTGTCAGAAACACCATCCGGGTGTTTGTGTCCAGTGTGGCACCCAGGAAAGTTATTTGTTAGGATGGTACGAGACTTGATTTCTGAATATTGACTGTGTATCCCAAGGCCTGCAGTAGGTGAATGACATAGTCCAAATTTTTTAACACGGCTTGTTGGCTATCCGCTTGTATAAGGCAATCGTCCAGGTAAGGGTATATTTGTATCCCCTGAAGTCTGCAATGTGCAATTACTGATGCCAGGCATTTCGTGAACACTCTGGGTGCAGTAGATAAGCCAAAGGGCAATGCTGAGAATTGATAATGCTCTGAGCCTGCAAGAAATCTGAGGTATCTTCTGCAACTTTGTCTGATTGGGACATGCAGGTATGCCTCCTTGAGGTCCAGAGTTACCAGCCAAGACCCCTTGCCCAGCATGGGAAGGAGTTGCTGTAAAGTCAGCATTTTGAATTTTGGCACAATAAGGTAAGTATTCAGTGCGGACAAGTCCAGAATGGGTCTCCATTGGTTTTCTATTCTTGGAACAAGGAACAGTCTTGAATAAAATCCTTGGCCTTGTTCTGCAGAAGGAACCTTTTCTATTGCTCTTATTTGAAGTAGGTTTGTTATTTGTTTGAGTGCCTCTGCCCTTTGATTTGGTGGCAGGTTTGGCCTGCCATGTCTTGTTGGTAGTGTATGAAAATGGAATCTGTATCCTTTGTCTATTATGTCCAGTATCCATTTGTCCTTTGTGATATTGTGCCAATTTTGTGAGAATAAAGATAATTTTCCGCCCAAAGGTGCTTCTAATTGAGCCCTGGATGGCGGAGTCAAAGTCAGGTCATTGAGATTGTCCCAGCGGAGCAGTGGAAGGTCCTGCCCCACCTCTCTGGTTCGGAGGCTGCCATTGACGTCCTCTGTAGGAGCCTCGAGTTTGCCCTCTACCTCTGCCACGTCTGTTTTTGCCTCTTTGAAATTTTTCTGTGTCTGGAAAGGACCAATGCTTAGAAGGCCAATTCCTGCTGAATCTTGGAGGCTGTACCTGGAGGAAATCTTTGACTGTTTGCACTGATTTTGCCTTTTCCTCTATTTTCTTTAAAACCTCTTGTGCAGTAGCACCAAATAGCTTTTGTTTCTCTAGTGGTGCATCCAAAAGCTTAATTTTCACATGGTCTGGCAATGTTTGTTCCTTTAACCAAGCATGTCTGCGTATGACTGCACCTGTCATTGCTGCTCTACATGAAGCTTCCAATGCATCATATCCACACTGAAGGAAATGGTTGCTAACCTGCTGAGTATTATGAACCAATTCCTGTAACCCCTTTCTATCTAATGGTTCAGGGGAAACCAATTTCTTTTGCAAGTCATCCAACATGTATTCCTGATACTGAGTCATATGAAATTGACAATTTAATGCTCGCATAGAAAGGGTGGAAGATGTATATACTTTCTTGCCCCACCTTTCTAAAGCCATAGAATTTCTTTCCGAAGGAAGTGGATTCTTAGCAGTAGTGGAGGAAACCCCTTTAGGCCCCTGAGAAATAGTTTCAGGGTCAGCAGTATGGCCTTTGTACAGAAATTGATGTGTGTCTGGGACCCTGTAGTACCTGTCTGGCTTGACAGGAGCAGGGGGGAGGGAGTCAGAGGAAACACTAGATTCTAAGTACACATCATCTAAAACATTTAAAACTGGAGGAATAGCTAAGGGTCTATGCTGAGGTAGCTTTAAAAATTCCCTTAACCTTTTCCTAGAATCTGAGTATTCTTGGCCTTGCCATTTGAAGTGTTCCCTCATGGAATGAAGTGTTTCCCCAAAGGAAAACTCCTCAGGAGGAGAAGCAGAGGGAATGGATTCCTTCGCATCAGAATCCTCAGACGGGAAGGCCTCCTCCTGGTAGTCTGAATGTGCAGAATCACCTGAGGCCTCATCGGAGGACTGGGGATCTACCTGCTCAACCCTAGGCCTCTTGACAGAAGGTGGCTGACAGCCTCTATCTGGATGTGGCTGAGAACCCCTAATTAAAGAAATAAGGTCCTCAGCTAAACTTAAAATTTGAGAACCAGAAGTGGATCCCAGAAAAACAGATCTTGGAGGGAGAGGCTTAGCCTGTTTGGCAGCCTTAGCACGTGGGTAGGCCTTAATGGACATAGACACTGGAGGCCTGGCAGCCCCACATGCTGGAGTAGTCATATCCACTGAAATGGTGTTAGAAATATCCTGGGCTATGGTCTCAGAGGGGAGAACAGAAACCGCACAACCGTGGGTGGTTTCCTGTAGCGTTGTGAAAATGGCTCAGAAGAGACCGGTCGGCCGACCGCGTCGGTCATTATCCTTCCATTTTTTAGGTAAATGTGCTGTTGGAAGCTCCGACGGCATGATATAACAGAAATCTTCCCTAAAATAATCCTGTGCAAACTCTGCCCGATGCCTAAGAGTGCGTTTATTGAAAGAAGCACAAGCTGTACAGGCCGAGACGTTGTGTTCTGGGCCTAGGCAGGGTAAGCAGTAAGAGTGGAAATCCTTATGAGGTATTTGTTTCCCACAAGTTAAACGATTATTAACTTTTACAGTTTTATCTGACATCGGCTGAGGCAAGAAAAGGTCCCCAACGGGGTACTTAGCTTTTTGAAGACTTCAGTAGCTGAAAACACAGGAGCTGGTCGACCGCACTTGCGAACTGCTTCTGCTTCGCAAGAAAGACTGAAGAAGATGGCGCGGCTGACGCTTATATCCCAGGCGCCTGACGCCGGGGAAAGGGCTTATTATCAGCCGGACCCAGACTTTGGAATCCGGCCAACTGAAGGGCTGCCTGAGGCAGGACAACCCATATGTCAGGACTGCAGTTGCATCCTTGAAGGACATCAACACAACAACTTGAAACAATATAACTGTTTGAAATCTCACTTATAAGAGATTGGTATTGTACTCTACTCTGGTATATTATCGAAGCACTTTTTTGATTTTTTTGATTTTTTTCTAAGTTGATTTAACTATTCATTAGAATAAATTAATCATTTACAAGGCTGCAAGGTTTATTTTTATTTTGATTTTTAGGCCCTAAACATAATTAACAGACAAATTAATCTTTTAGGTTGCATTTTAAAGATTACATATTTATATTATTTTCACATTTTATTATTTGACCAACTAGACATATATTTCTTGTACACAATGGAACAACTGATGGTTCAATATTTGAAACTCTCAAGACAAATTTTTACACTGCTGCAGGCTAACAAGAGTATTGAGAACAATGCCAAAACAATAGTTTAACAAACACACAAGTGGAGCTTTTTACTATACACACACCACCAGGGACTTCTGGGGAAAGGCAAGTGAATATGGATATACCAAGAGTGGAAAGGAGTAACAACCCCAGGTTGGACAACAACAACATTAGAAGAGGGGTTGGTACTAATAGTATTCCAGCTGGATCTATGTTTGACATGGAAAAGTTTCTGGTCCCCCCAGTTTTAGGTGATACCTTTAGACCTGAAAATCCCAGGAAATTCAACACTCAGGTATTTAAATTTGAGAAGTTAGCCAGGAAATACAAATCGCTTCAGATGGACAATGTTTTCTTAGAATGTTCATTAGAACTTAATCAAGTGCCTAAAAGTTTGAGAGTGTACAGAATACCCATGGGGATTGAGGCAAACACCGAGGCATACAAAAACATGTTGGAACTTTTTGACAGAACCGGGATGGACTTAATGAGAATCATTATTAGAGACAACAACAACAGGCTTAGTGTTTTAAAAAATGAACTACTTACCCTCAAGCAGAGTATTACGAATGACTTACTTTTTGAAAGTAACAAAAGTAGACTGGACAGAATTACAACTGAACTTGAAAGATTTGTCAAGGTCAGCATGGAAAGGAAACAGAAAAAGATTTTAAGGGATACTGCTGAATATGAAGAAAAAAGAGCTTATCCCTTACTGAACAATAGTGGGGATGTTAATCATGAAGGGGACACAAGGAGAAACACAATTCTAACTGAAGAAGGGGTAGTTGAAGAGACACACTTGGTGGTAGAAGAGGACGAAGAAGGTTTTTTAGAAAATCAACCCCAATTAAGATGGTCAGACATGCTGAGGAACCAAGGCAATTCACGAGACCAGGTGGACCAGAGACCACCCCAGAGACAAGGGCTGTATACAGGGAACAACTGGAGGGGTGGGGGACAGAGGAGGAACAACTCGAATTTCAACAACAACAAAAATTGGCACCACAGATGAATAGCATTTGTAAAAATATTCCATCTACTTTTTTACATACAGATATTCCAGCTTTTTGTTTTGAGTCATTGGTTGATTTACCACAACACTCTCCTGAAATCATGTTGAATCCATCTTTGGAGAACAACATCAAGGAGGGTCCTACCATTTTAGGGGACGATTCCTTTCATGTCTACAATTTTTCTAGTTTGGAGATCACGGACAGCCATCTCAGTTTATTGAAAAAAGGCTTATCTTCGTCCCTGACTTCAAATATGACATCAGTAAAGTTCTTATTAATTTAAAGTTATATACAAAAAAACTGAATTTAAAAATATTTTTTAGTACTAAACAAAGGATTGATAGAGAGTTGCAAATGTTTACAATTAAAAGAAATAGTACATTTATATCCCCATACCATCCTGCGGTTTTGGCTTTCGAACGTTTATGCACAACGCAAATTAGGCGTCTCATTGGTAATAGACATGTAGTGTTTGATAACAACTTAACACCCGCAGAAGTATTTTGCTTAAAGGAACTTTCAGATAACAATGATTATAGGGTTATGAAACCGGACAAAGGGGGAGGAGTAGTTATTATGACCAATACTGATTACTCAATGCAGATGCAGAATATTGTATGTGATTCCAACACATATGAGTTAGTTTCGAAATTTGATGTCCAGAAGGCATACACCAAAATAGACTGGCAGCTTTAAGAGAGTTTATGTGAAGGAATCATAGATACAGAGGAGTACAAATATTTACTGGTGGAACATCCGGTTATGCCCACCCTTTTTGGTATACCCAAAATCCACAAATACATAGTCAATCCACCTTTTAGACCAATAGTTGCAGCTAGATGATCCAAAACTGAACCACTAGCTTCATATATAGACATTGTGACTAAGGAGATCTTGGACAGGTTGCCTTATATATTAAAAGATTCTTGGCACTGCTTGGACTGCCTCAGAACTCTGGCTGAAGAACATCTAGGGGAACTTTTATTAGTAACTGTTGACGTTATTAATTTATTCTCAGTAATTCCTCATGACATTGGCCTAGATTGGTTTGGTAAGAGTTTGGACAAACACACCAATTTACATCAGGATAAGAAGGGTTTATTAGTGGACCTGATGCAAATGGTACTGGAGAACAACTATGTTGGTTTTGAGGATGAATACTACAGACAGTCCACTGGGGTTGCTATGGGCGGTAAATGTGCGCCCATATATGCTAACCTTGTTCTAGCAGAATGGGAAGACCAGTTTGTGTTGACATCTGAATTTAAGACTAAGATGTCTATTTATTTAAGATTCTTGGATGATATTTTGTTTTTTTGGAAGGGTACACTTGACGAACTGGAAGAATTTATAACATACTTGAATAACACCACTACATTTTTAAAATTTACACACAAGGTTGACAATAAGAGTATTGATTATTTGGATTTACAATTATATATTAAAAATGGCAAAATAGAATCCAGTTTGTATAGAAAGAAAACTTACAGCAATTTTTACACTATAAGAGCTGTCACCCGTCCTATGTGAAGAGGAATGTGGTCAAGGGCCAGATGATCAGGTTGTCCCATATCATCAGTGAGGATGATATTTTTACAGTTGAACTAGGTATACTAAGGGATCTATTTGTCCAAAGATGTTATCCACTTGACATGCTTTCGATGTTTCAACATGAAGTACTTAGAAGAAGGTCTACTGATTTTGTTCCCATTCTACATGACACGCATAGGGTGTTTGACAAAGTTATTAATCATAAAAGTGAACTTGATAGAAAACATGTGTCAACAGGTATGGTACTACAACACAATTTTTTAGCACTCCACGTCAAGAGTGCTGTTCACAGTGCTTGGGAAAACATTATCCCCATAGATTTACATGACATACAAGGTAGAACCCCTACCTTTATAAACAGTAGAGGTTTGAACATGAAGGATTTGTTAGAGAAGACATCTAGATCCTTTGGACAAAGACCTGCCAAAATGGCTAAATGTGGCAACTGTAAAGCTTGTAAATTTATCAACGATGGTCCTTATGTCTGTTTAGGCAATTTCAAGAGAACTCTGAAGAGTCCTGGCCACTGTAACTGCAACACAAGCATGGTCATTTATGCTGCCACCTGTTTATCTTGCCCGGCATTCTATATAGGTATGACTACTAGAAAGCTAAGACAAAGAATTTTAGAACATTACAGAGATATAAAAAACAAAAAAACACTAATTCATTATTTATTCATACAAACAATTGCTCAAATTTTAAAAAGTTTATATTCTTTGTCATAGATAGGCTTTATACAAAGGAGTTTGGGGGAGACTACAAAACTATTTTGGAGGTAAAGGAATGCCTCTGGCAGCTGAGATTAGATGCTAGTAATGCTCCAGGTATCAATGACACTTTGTCTTTAGCGTGCATTTTAAGACACAAGGCAGCCTGCATTTAATACACAACAATGGTATTTATACACATGGAAATGGATATGAGCTCCTGTTTTAATTAGGATATTAACAATACATGTTAATTTTTTTATTTTTATTTTACTTTTTGTTTTTTGTTTTGATTAACCACATTGTGACCTTAATATATAAGAAATATTGATCTTTCAAAAGTTAAAGATTTGGTTAACAAACACCTAAGGGGTTAACCAATTAATTATTTGCCTGTTTCATTAGTTCTCTTTAATTATATATTAATTGATATGTGTATTTAAAGTTTGTTCTCAATGAAGTTAACTGACTCTGAAGATGCCCAGGAGGGTGAAAGTGCTTAGTCAGTAAAGCTTTTTCAACATTTTATATTTGGACAATACAGGTTCAGTGATTTTACTTGTTATATTACTTCAGTGACTTTATGTTTATTAGGGATTATGCTGTGCCTGCGGGGTTTCCAGGAGACACTTTGCATAGACTTATCAACATTTCTTCATGCAGGCTGACCAGTGAAATACTGTCATGGTTTAGTGGTTCAGTACTGTGACTATAGTGCACAGTATTCTGGGTTCGAGGACTGTCGCTGCTTCATATTTTCATACTGGGCAGACCAGACTGCTTAAGGAACAGTAAAGCAAATATGACTATGTTTACCTGCTTTTGCTCAACTATGCCCAACTTTGACCAAACTTGCACAACATTGCTCAATATTAACCAACACTGATGAACGTTGCCCAATATTGCTCAACATTGCCCAAAGTTGTGCTACTTAGTGTGTGCAATTTTGTTTACATATACTAAATAGTGGTTAAAGCTATTTAGCACTGCTTTATATTGCTTAAAACATGGCAATCATTCCTCACGTGATGCTGCAGGGCTGCCTATGTCAGATGCACATATTACACTCCCTATGCATGTTTGACAACAGGTAGTGTCAAGTTGGGCATCCGTTGTACTATATGTGCGAGTCAGAGAGGGGTATCATTTCTAGAGTTCCTACTGAGCTAGTGTATATGCTATGCGTTGCCTCTTTGCCAAGGCCAAAGCATACTGGGCATGCCTCCTTCTGCCTACTGGGGCAGGCTCAGGTTGTTCCTCCGAGTCACGCTCTGCCTGTGATGGCCTTGGCAATGGTGGGGGGCTGTTTGACCCAGCCCTATGCTGCTCCAGCTGCAGCTGTTTTCACAGGATCATATTATGTAGCATGGCACACCATATCATATCATGACTATTTGGGTACATGTAGTTGATGAGTACTGCATGGCTCCACCAGATGTGTCCAGGCACCGGAACCGTGACTTGAGCAGCCCAAATACACGCTCGATTACATTTTGTATTTGTGTGTGTGCCTCATTATGGTATTCCTGTTCAGGTATGTGTGCATTACTGATGGGTGTCATCAGCCACGGCTCCAGTGCATATCCAGCATCCCCCACTAGGTGACCATGAGGGATGTCCCCATTGGCAAATGTCTGGTACAGCTGGGTCAGATGCAAGATATGAGAATCATGGTAACTTCCAGGGCAGCCAGCACACACATTCATTATTATGCCATGGGCATCACACACGACCTGGCAGTTGATGGAGGGGAAACCCTTGCAGTTAAAGAAGACCCTACCCTGCTCACCAGCTGGTGGTTTGATGCGTATGTGTGTGTGCAGTCTATTGCACCCACTACCTCAGGTTATTCCACTATTTGCTGGAAAAGACACATATTGCTGGCCAATACCTCACAGGAATTGGGGAAATATACATGATCACCGACATGTGCTGACATGGCATTCAGGAACTGGTGCAGTACCCTGGATGCTGATGCCTGTGAAATCCCCATCATATCACCAGTTGATCTCTGGAAGGTACCTGTTGCTAGTATTCTTAGGCCAACACATACCTTGGTTTCCACTGGAGTGGGTTCCCCTCTGTTGGTTCTGTGTATGAGGCGTGGCCTGCACAGCTCAACAATTTGCTACATGAGTCTTTGTCCACTCTATAGCCCTCCACTATCTCCAGCTCATGTAGCCCCTGGTAGGTTACCCTGGGCCTGTACACTCTTCTCCGTCTCCTCACTGTGGGTTGCTCAGCAGCATTTGCATTGTCACCACCCTCAGCATGTTGCATATGTCGCCTTATAACAGCAATGGCAGCCCCTAATATTTCTTTGTCTCAGTAAAGATTTTTCAGTTTTCACTTCTATTAGCTTACTGCAGTGTTGCAGTGTCTCTGAGAAAAACATAGTGGAAAGTTGTTTGCAGAGTTTTAAGTGCTGGGCTGGGCTGGGCTAGTATACTGCCTGTGTAATTGGCTGATTCTGATTTGTTTCACCTGCTAGCTCTGCTACTTCTCCTTGGTTAACTTCCTACTATTTGTTGTGTTTCCTTTTCCCTTTTTGTTTCCACAGGGGGCAGCGCCACGCAAACACGCGCACACCAGCTCACACATGTGCACACATGCTTACATGGCCTAACACTTGCTGACTCCAGCTTAAACGCGCACGCACAGGTGCAAACGCACTTACACAGGTTTCAACAACCTTACACTTGCTTCCTCTGGCTTAAACGTGCGCACACAGGTGCACACGTGCGCACACAGGCTTACTCAGTTTTACAGGTGCGCACACGCGTGCATACACATTGCAGGCACTTCTACAAGAAACTTTAGTGTTGTCCACGGCATACACTTTCAATTTCTTGCCTTTAGCTAGGATACCTGTTGACATGCCTCTTCCAGTGATGGGTAACTGACAGCAAACACATTCCACTCTGCTCCAATGAGCTTACATTCTTTCATACATACCCCTCTCATGATGTCACCTATCTTCTACTCTGATACTCCCCTTATCCTACTCTTACACTCCACGGACTTTGCTCATATGCCATGTGAAATTGGGATTCACTATCCTTACCCTCATTTGCATAGGATTGCCTACTAAAGCTTGGTTACATCTCTTAGACTGAGTTTCCCCCCTTAGAAACCTCTACTCAGTAGCCATGTTGTCTTCAGCCTGTCATTTACGTGCATGGCAGATGTATATTTATAATAAAATGCCTATTTTTGGCTTTCGTTTTTTGGGGGGGGGTTTACAGTGCAGCACTTTTGCGCGACGTTGCGCTATGCTTAAACTTTGGAGATCGAGGTAAAAAAAATAATAATTTTTTTTTTTTGCAACGGGTAGAATTGCCAATGGCCATATATTTGGCCAGTGGCATGCTTCCTCAACTGGATGCATCCTTTATTTGGAGCTGTCACAGCTCCATTTTGCTATTTGCAGAACGGTACTCAGTTGACAACCGAGTACATTTCTACAAATAACACTACTCTTCCTCGGACAGGTTAGGGTTTCCTGGATCGCAAAGTTACTTCATTTGCATAACTTTCTGCAGCAAATGAGGTAATTTGCATATCCTAGCCCTGTCCATGTACGAGGAGTTTTAGGAGCTCTCTTGCATGCCCCTGCCGGATATTCCTGGATCACTCGGCAGACATGTTAGCTGCATAGAGTCTTACTCTACTCTTAGACTCCATGCAAGCCTTCGTGAATCTGGCCCTTTGACTCACTGGCACTTCATCTGGGCACCTGCACCACTTATCACTTAAGTACCTCTGTAGTCTGTTAGTGTGATCAGTAGCCTTTGTATGCCTCTGCCTCTGGTTATGGCTGGAGGTGTATACTCACCTGTTGCTTGTGTTCCATTTTAACCTATAGGTAAATATTTTCACCAAATGATGCATTTACCAACAAGCACAGATGGACCTGGTAAGGTTGTTTATATGGTTGCTGTAGTGCAACACTGTTTGTCACAACTGCAACCTTTGATAATAATATCAGTTTTCTTCCTTTGATGGACACCTCATTTGGGCACCAGCACCACTTGTCCCATCAGTGTCTCCTTAGTCTGATATTGTGATCAGTAGCCTTTGTGTGCCTCTGCCTCCTGTTATGGCTGTGGTGCATACTCACCTGTTGTTCATGTTCCACTTTAACCTACAGGTTCAATTTTGCACAAGATGCTTCAGTTTCTAACCATGGATGACAGATCTAGTGAGGTAGTCTATATGGTTAAAGTAATATTGGTAAGTACATCTGTGACCTTTATGGCTAATATGGTCTTGCTCACCTGCATAAAACACTTGCAATCTGCACAGCACCATTACCAATTTGATATGTATATATCTTATTTACTGTGTGTTAAACCTAATTTTAAATGCTATATGATGTTATGTATGTGCTTACTACTGATTGTTGTATACTTGCCTATTTTTATATGACAGTAGAATTTCAACCCTCACCACTGGACTGAAGTCAGAGAAGGACATGTCAGGTATGTCTTCAGTGTTTTTTTTTTTTTTTTGTTACATTGTCCATCATATTTTCTTGATATGTGACTGACATGGCATATCTCTGTTTTATAGGGCCACTACACACTCACAACCATGTTGACCTGGTAAGTCCACATCACCATGAGTATTCATTGTAGTTTGGCAGTTGTCAAACTATATTAGACATATCCTACCTCATTTAACTTCTGTGAATGTATATGACTTGTGTCATCTGTCTCTATTTACATATCATCCATTACATGCCTCCTTCGGTAGTCTGTCCACTGATTATGAGGTAGGATGTGATGTGCTGCAATATGATCGTATGAACAATGGCATATAGGTCCCTACATTAATTTCATTGTCTGTTCCAGTATGGGACAGTGTGTTATGGTTTAGCATCTGATTGTGATGATGGTATGATTGGCCATTCTGATGATGTGGAGACATCAGATGGCAGACATGATGAAGGCCATGACCCTCTTTCCCATGATGAGTCTGGTATTGATGGTGCCTCATCCCAACAATGGACTGATGTTGATGACTGAACTACAAATGTGAGTGCAGCTGATACGTGTTGATATGTCAGAAGGTATCTGCATACTGTTACAGACAAGTGAATGTTCACATGATATCATGGCACTGACCTGCAAGCACTTGCCCATGCCACCGATCATGTAGCACACTAGCTGTGGGTGTTACATGAATGTCACCAGAGCAGACATGGAGAGGTCATGGCAGCATTGTCTGCACAGCATGACAGTGTGATATCTATTGCACACTCTGTTGAAAGCCTTGTTATGGCAGTGCTAGTGCAGAACCATAATATGGCCTGGTGTTACGTGCCCTGACTATACAGAATAGACTACCTCCAGTGGAGTCAGGCAGACCCCCCCTCTCACAAGACCTACACATGGCCTTTGTACACCACTGTATGTCCTGCAATGTGTAAGCACATCTGTTGTTGGTCAGTCTAGTCTAAACACAGTAATCACTTCCAGCACACAGATCTAGTTAATGCTCTTTCCGACTCTGTGTTCCACAATGCTTGTGTCACCAGTGCTATCTCCTTAATGCAGCACCATGGAATGAGTGTTACTAGGTGTGACAGGGGCAGCCAGGTCTGCAGTGTTGAAGTGGGATGTGATGTGCCTCTATATGATATGCTTTTGCCAGAGCGCACAACAGATACCACACTGTCATGCTGAGCAGCCAGTGCTGCCATGACCTCTCCATGTTGTAACACTATGTGTGTTACATGAAAGTTAAGAGCACAGACATGGAGAGCTGGTGTGCTACATGATTGGTGGCATGGGCAAGTGCTCATAGGTAAGAGCCACAATGTCACTGTTATAGTTCATGTGTCTGTAACATTAAGTTAAGACCCTCTGACATGTGTTCATGCACATCAACTACACTCTCATGTGTAGATTGCATTAGAGAAACTCTGATGATTGATTAAATATGCATCCTGGTGTGTCATTCTGACTGTGTGGCAATGCTGACTGCTGTGCTGACCACAGTGTTATCTATCAGTAAGTTTTTTTCTCAAATGTCTGATGCCACAGGCTTTTGCTGATCATTTATCTGATTTAAATGACTGCCTTCAGGTTGTGTTATGATATGCATTTGTCATTATTGCATGTTATTTTGCATATTGATGATCTATGATATCAACTTCAGTGGAATGGAAAGTATACACTAATATATGGTTAAGGTGCTTCTTACATAGCACTGCCTGGTGTCACTAAGCCAGGAACCAGTGATGATATCTCCCAGGCTCAGGATTGATTTTCCACTGTTTCTAAGCTGGTGGGCTATGCATTTTGATGTTCTCCATCCTATCCCCATACCCAGTGTTCTCCCTTCCTCCTGTGTCTCTTACCAAACCTGTCAATCATGTCTATTATATCCTGAAACCTCACTTCCCATTCTTACCTACCCCTTTCATTCTTAATTTCCTTCCTCAACTTTCCTCTCTCACAAAATAAAAAAGGGTACTTGTACCACAAAAAAAAAAAAAAAAAAAAATCACCCCATGCATAACCTTCCACTTCTCCTCTGTGTGTGTATTACACAGCTGATTTGCTCAAATGTGGTAGATGACGTGTGTTGTTTTCACAGAATTTTTATGTATGATTTCTTCTTCCCACAAAAGTTGACAGATATAAATAAGCATTACTTGTTTAACAACAAGTTGAGAGATATGATGTTATTCCACATCCATCCTGCTCATATCTAATGTAGTCACCTAGTTTTCTACTCTCTGCTTGCTCCCCAGTTTTATTTCTGCCCTATCATCCCATTCCCACCTTTAACCTCATTACACAATAGAGGAACACACCACACATATGGCTGTAATTGGCAAATAAACAAAAAATATTTATTTCTATAATCATCCTTTGCATGACCCTTGGAGTAAAGCAGCAAAACATACTGCTAGTTCTCATCCTATGGCAAAAACAAAGAAAATTCTTTAGCATGTGCTATGACTCTGTCATTGGTGATGCACCTGAGCTTAGCACCATTGCACATCAATAAGAAACTCTGACATAATAAAAGTAAAGCTATGTGATTCTGTTCCCTGTAACTGCTTTCATGTCTCAATATATACATGATGTGAACAGTCCATTCCAGTTCAATCACTGCATGCTTCTAAGCCAATGAGAGTGAGATCGTACTTTACATTTTTTTCTAAATCTAAATGTTTTCCCTTACTGTGATGTGGGTGTTCCACATTCTATTCATCACAGGTTGTCAGTAATGGCCATGCTACCCAAACCACAGAATGTTTTATTCAGTATTGACTATATCATCTTTAGGAGGAAAAGCAGGAATTGAGGTTTGCCGTGGTATGCATCTTATAGTACAGTTGGTGCAGATAGCAAAGGTTGTGACTTGTGGTGTAGGGTTTGACTTCCTTAGTGCTCAGTTGCTTACTGTGTAACCTTGTCTGTGTTGCTTAACCAGACATTGCTCCCCAATCACCCCTGAAAAGCCTCTGTGTGGGTGATGGCCTACCTGCTGAGCAATTGTTTAAAATTATTATTACAGTGGCATTGGAATCATAAGACATACATGACTACATTGTTCTTTTTATTCCATCCTAGTATCTGTGCAACCATTTACTTCATTCCTCTTCATCTCTCTGCTGTATCCTCTATCTCCTGAGGCACAAATGAAGAAAATTCCTACACATGCCCTAAGACCTTGCCATCACATTCAGTTTAGCATTGGTGTTCATCAGTCATTCTGATAGACTAAAGTTAATCCCAATTGTCTTTGCATTTGTATATGCTTTCATGGATCAAAGTATAAATAATATGAGGCGTCCATTCCAGCACAGTCTGTGTGTAGTACTATATCTCACTGAAGGTGGAATTGTCTCATATTTTTGTTCTAATTTTGAAACGGTCTGCTATTGAACAGATCAACTTAAAAATATGTTTGTAGACTGATACCGATGGATGCAATATTGACATAATTTGCATTTATGCTTTGATATCACTCTGTAAATGTTATACACCACTGCTATTTCGTAATGATGAACACATACACACAGACATACAGGTAGCACCGCATACTCCACTCATATGGAGGATAACACTCAGAATTACAGAAATTGCACTCAAGTGTATTAAACATGCCCCTGTCACCCACCACCATCCTGCTCGATGCCTATGTCATCTATTTTTTATTTCCCTTAGGAACGTTCTCTTCATCTATGAATTGTCAGACAATTGACTGCACAAGTGCCTTTGTCTCTTCACCTGACACAGCATAATTTCCATTCCTCTACTGTGTCCTTGGCAGTACTGTTAGACATGTATACTGTTCCTTACCATGACATTTTATTTATTTATTGTTATTGACATTTGATTACCGGGAAAGTCAGAGAGGGTAGAAGCCCATTAACAGTGGAGGTCCAAGAAGAAAAGCTCCAAATTATTACAAAACATTTTAAGAACAATAATTATACAATCTTCCAAAATAAAATAAAAACATCTGCAGTTTAAATAATTTTAACAAATTAGACATAATATAAAAACATTGGTTAAGAATCGATACAAGGTATATGGCAATCATTTAATATTTAGAGAACGTTTAGACAGTTTGTAGAGAAATTAAAGGTAAGTTAGTCTAATACAAACAGGAATTGCAATATGAAGTGAGGGAAAAACAGGCTTATGATATATTTAGGAGAAAAGTCATGGAATAGAATTATCAGTTAGGAAGTACGTGAAAAAGGGAGAGTAAGAATGTATGATGAAGGAAAAGGTACTTGTTCACATACAGGGATATTATCCTGGTTAGTATACAAGTCAAGAGACCATGAATTAGATAGGCAGGAGTTCAAATCCAGTACAGCAAACATTTTATCAATATGCAAAACCAGTTGATGATATGTATGAAAAGTTGTGATTTGAGAAATTGACAAGACACCTGAAGGTATACATTTATCACATCACACACAGAGTTTTAACAGTAGATCAAATTAGGTTTTGATCCCCCAAGTGCTGTACTCTGTTTAACAATGTCCATATTCATTCACATATACAGTGGTGATAGTATCCCCATTAAATGTGTGATTTCTGAGAACTGTTGTACAATTTCTTCTGTGGTATTAGTGGTTAGTATATAAGTCAAGAGAATGGAAGTTAGGGGGCAGGAGCTTGAATTCAGTGAGGCAGACATTCTATGAATGTGTAGAATTTACTTGATGACATGCAAAAATAGGTTAATGAACAGAGGCAAGATGGGAAATTCTGCTTGGCAGTGATACTTCACAGATTAAGGTCTTTGATCTCCTGAGTATTCTACTCCATTTTAACCATGAACATATTCAGTCACACATACACTGCGGTGCTGGTGTCCCAAAAAAGTGTGCTTTCTGAAAATTGCTGTTTAACTTCACTGTGGTATCATTAGTGTACAAGTCAAGAGAACATGCATTTGGCAGGCAGGAGTTCAAATCTGGTATGGTGTACATTCTAGCAGTGAGCAAAAACAGTTGGTGGCATGCAGGAATGGATTAGTGAGCAATTGTGATTTGAGAAATTCTACTGGTATTGCACTGATTGAATTTTTTTATTCCCTAAGTGCTGTAGTTCATTTTAAATATGCTCACTTTTATAATTTACTTGTTTTATGTGTCATTGCTCAATTGTTAGTAGAGAGCAGCATCACTATTTAAAGTTGAATAATGGTATCACGTCACATCCTATGGCAAAAACTGAATATAATGCCTTTCGCTGCATAGATATGTTGATTGATGTGGAAATTAACTCAGTCTCAATTATTGAAAGAAAATAATACTGATACAGGTATTAACAGATGTATTATTTCAACCGTGGCATATTCCATGGTTTAATGTACACCTGGTGTGATGTAGTTGTCAATAAGGTATGTTGAGACTTTGGATCCTTCAATTACTGGTATCTGTTTTACAATGCTCATTTTTCAGTCTTTTGTTGTCACACCCCTTTCAGATGTGTACATTCTGACAACTGTGGCATCAGTAGTATACAAGTCCAATAAGAGTAAAGCTGGCAGGAGTTAGAATAGGGTGTGTGAAATAGTTGTGACATGCAGTATTGACTTGGTGATTAGAAGTGTTGTGACATATTCTAATTGAATGTGACACTTTTATGGATGGAGGGTTTTATTCCCCTAAGTTTTTTACTCACTGTGTTAACCACGGCCATATTCATTCACACAAACTGTTGTTGACAGTCCATCAAATGTGTGCTTTCTGACACATGTTATACAACTTGTTCTCTGGTGTCAGGCAGACAGCCAGACAGAGGATCAAATCTATGATGATGCGGAATAGTGACAAATGGTATTATCATGTGCTAATAAAGTCATATAACTGCAAAATGTGGTAATGTGATTTGCTCACCTGACTAATTCCATGCCACACTATAATTATGCAGAGATTGCCACAATGCATGAAGGTTTCCAATTCCAACCTGTGTTATATCATTTTTCAATATTCATTTTACAGTCTGTAGCATTATTTTTGACTTAACATGTTTATGTCTATTCACACACCTTCAGAACAGCTACTTCTTTTGCATATCTTACTTATGCCAATGAATTTGCAATATCAGTGTGAAAGGTCAGAAGGTCTGACTCAGGCATGTGTTTTTTGCTTACCCTGATATCACCTAGTCTTTATGTTTCAGCCAGATCTACTTTACAAAGTAAAAAAAAAACATATGATCAAAATACATAACATTCAGACCACAAAGTGGAATACTCACTTTACTGAAACTTCACAACACTGAATACCATAATATCGAACTGCAAAAAAACAAACGGAAACTCCATATGCTCCACCAACCAAAACTGCAACTATTTTTTCACTCCTACACTTTTGCAGGGGGGTTGCACCATCTGTATCCCTCATGTAGCGGGGGGCTACACCCCCCACAATTTAAATAAACTTATTCCGAGATTGCACTACAGTGAAGAAAACAGTAAAACTAGGACACACTCTGCATCCATTGCTACGTAAGCAGTTTCAACAAAAACATCTTAACATTTAAATACTCTATTCTAAACCCGACACATATCTGTTACTTATTATGATTTCTTTTCCTCTTTTAAACTTTAAATTTCAACTGAACTCTTCACCAAAATCAGTAGCTTCCAACATTATAGCCACCATATTTCTTTTATGACCATAACAAAACACCTTAAAGGGACAGCGCAGTATGTACTTTTACTAATAGGAACTTACCGTTAGCTTTTCTGCATTCAATGTTATGGTATTCAGTGTTGTGAAGTTTCAATAAAGTAAGTATTAGACTTTGTGGTCTCGATGTTATGTATTTCAATCATATGATTTTTTTGACTGTGTGAAGTAGATCTGTTTCAGCCACAGTTGTACTGTTAGCATGCCTTACTATTGCCCTGTTCTTGTAAATATATCCTTAAGCAAAGACAGGGGTTTGAAGACAGGTCTGTGTGTTTTTTTACTCTGATATTACCTATTCTGCTCTCCTAAAATGTATTTTGTAGCCACCTCATTCATGACTACTCCGTTATGATTTCTTTGCTAATACCTTGTTCTGGTAAATATATTCTCAAACAAAGACAGGTCCAAACACAGGTCTGTGCATTTTGTTTACCTCAGTATCACCTATTCTGCTCACCTGAAATGTGCTTTTCAGCAACCTTTTTCATGACTACTTCATTATCATGTCTTACTATTATCCTCTTCCGGGGAATATCCTCGGACAAAGCCAGAAGTTTGAACAGAGATTTGTACATTGTGTTTACCCTAACATCAGCTGCCCCATTCCCTAGACATGTGTTAGTCCAATCACTTTTCTCATACTGATCCTGTGACATGCCTTGGTACTACAGTGGTATATAGCATATGGTGGCATAGGCAGAGGTTCAATCTTGTCATAGGTGTTTCTGTTTTAGTGTTGTAATCAGTCGCATTTCCCTAACGGTAAGCTAGCCTGCCATGAGTATATACATTATGTGGGGAATTTTGGCATTGCTTAACATGGTTCATTTATCTGGATGCTTCTGCCATTGCTGAAATGGCTACACTGCATACTGAGCTGATATGGAGGATATTAGGTCTGTGGTCTTAATGATTATAACGACTTCTGTCATTTATTCATGTATTGATCTATGGAGGTGTCAGGAGTTGTAGTGGACTTGGCAACATGATTGGTTCAGTGGCTAACCTTGCTGAGGTGGTTGTATAACTCACTACAGAGAGGGAATTCTGGGTTCATTTCTTTCCTTGCTAAGGTGGTTGTATGACTCACTGCAGTCAGGGAATTCTGGGATAATTTCTCTTAAGCTACTTGATCTTTTTTTCAGTGCTTCATAACAACTGTGGCACCTGCACATGTAATACATTTATTTGACATTTGTTTTCCAGGAAAATCCAACTGGGTCCAGAGTACTCATTTTCAGTGCAGGCCTGGGAGAAAAGCTCCACATACACACATTTCGCTAAGGCATGTAATGAAATGAAAGCAGTAAAATTGTAACATCCTCATCAAATAACAAGATACAGTGAGAATGGAAGAAACACTTATTTTATAGGATCATAGGTACGTACTAGGTTAACGACTCTGGAGCCATTGCAAGCCTAGCTCAATAGTGTTCCCAGTCATCTGGCTTACCAGACGTTAATTCCCTGTACCCCTATCTAGCAGTGTGATTGAAGTGATCTCTGGGGTGAATTTCCTATTTCCCATCCACTCATCAAGATTTCTCTTGAAGAGGGCCAGTGAGGTTCTCTGCTTGACGTGAATGGGAAGTTTATTCCAGAGAATTGTGAGTCTCTGGCTTAGGTTCTAAGAACATAAACAGGTATATAACAATCTTCATACACAGACCAAGAACAATATGTGTAGGACAGATAAGTTACAAAGAATATGGGGACATAACATTACAAGATTAACATGGAGAGGGAAATTAGTGGGTAGAGGTTGAAGAAGAGGGGGAGTAGGTGGTGGTTTGTATAGGCGATAGTTATATGTTCATAGGTTCATAGGTTCATACTAGGCTATCTGCCCTAGGGCATTTATAAGCCTAGCCAGAGTGTGTTTGGCTTTCGCCACCCATTTTAAATTAATTTTGATATGCCCTTTTTCGAGGTTAGTATACTGTGCCTCTGTCTAACAGTGACACAGAAGTGATACCTGGGGTAAATCTACGATCTCCCATCCACTCATCAAGATTCCTCTTGAAGAGAGTCAATGAGGGACTCTGCCTAACCTGGACTGGGATTTTATTCCAGAGTGAAGGGAGCCATGAATTATATGATATTAGAAATATACTATAAGATAGTATAGAAATTAGTTATAGGAAAAAGGGAGAGGGTGTGTGAAGAAGAACGTAGAATGAGAAGAGAGAATATTGTGAAAGGAGAGAGGTATAGCTGGAGTGAGAGGAAAAAGAGTGGAAGAGTTCATATGGATAAGACTGGTAGTATGTGAATAAGAAAAAATCAAAGTATATGGATAAATGTAATGATATGTCCACCTAGAAGAGTGATGATTTGATACTGTAACCTGGATTTCTGCATGAATAATCCCATGAATCTTTCAAGAACTGCTTTCATTTATGTGTGAAGGTAAGGAGGTTAAAAGTTGTTCTGATATCTTTGGGTCGGTTATTCTAAGCTTTTGCCACAGAGTATGAATAGAAGCTTTGGCCATCAGATTTATTTGGTTTATAAACAGAGCAAAGTTGTATATTTTTTGATCTTAATCAACTTTTGGGTAAGTAGGTAAGAAGGAGAGAATTTAGTGCAGGCAAAGCTCTGATTTTAAGGGCAGTTATAAGTTGAACGTAGTTAAGCTGGTGTGGTAATGCAAGCAGTTTGAGAGACTAGAGGGAAGTGCATTAATGACTGCAATATGAGCTGCCGAATACAAATTTATCTGTTTCATTAGAACAGCATTCATGTTTTGTTTTAATTCTGGTGTTTGGGCTGGTTAGAATTGGTACACCATTAAAGAGTAATGGTATTAAGTAAGAATGTATTTGCAAGTGTTGATTTGATAGGTATGTTCAGATAGTATCTGTGCCTATATTTTACAAGTATGTGCTTTTATGACCCTTTGTGTTATAATGTCTGCAATGTCTCACCTTTACAGTGCAATGTGAATATATTGGCAAGTGGAATGAATTGCTGCACTAACATAACTCAGGAGAAACATATCTTCCTTTTTAATTACCTTGATGGCATAGCATGGATGCACCACTAACACTCCTCATTGTTATTAGGCATGGCGTATGTTGTTGCAGTATATTACTGTATTATATTTACATCTCATATCTTCTGTGTGTACTTCAAAGTGTGTTGAATTCACCATATTGTCTTACCTGTTTTTATGTTCTGCCTTTTTATGTCATGTTTTGCTATGCTACTCACTTTGCATTTTATTGTGCAACCTCTCCATGACCTCTGTTAGTGACCTCCACTCCAGAGCAGTGCCTGAGTTTCTTGCCTTTCCATTGATCATATAATTGTATTTCCTTTTCTGTTGAGTACATAAACACTAAAGTACTGTTCAGCTACTGTGGTTTCTTGTGCACACTCCCATGTTTACTTTCGGTATTCGGTTGTGGTCATGAGGTGGTTTACCATGATTTGGCTACAAGCCTGCACTGCAGCAGTGAGGGGAGCTCCTCATCATGTTGACTGGCTTGGCTGCATTCATATGACATGAGCAATGCTGACAGTCATGCTGAGAATGTAAATAGTGCTGGTTCTGCTATGATGCAGTCGCACTTTTACTAAATACCTAGGTATTTCTCTACTTCAGCATTAAAATTTTATTATGGAACTTTCAGGTAATAACAACAGGTTTTTCAGCTACAAAATATACCTATTATTACAGTTCTAGTCTCAGAGCATCCTGTATGGTGTACCTCTGAATCTGAGGGTCTATATTAAATCAGTGAACGCTTAGAAAAGCGAACGCTGATTTATCGACCCCATGTAAGCGAAAGCTTACAATCCCAAACACTCAGAACAGTGATTTTTTTCCCAGGGAAAAAAAATCCGTTCCACAAAAAAATAAAATAAAAATAAAAACTTCAAAACATTACATAAAGAAGGGGGCCTCTCCCCCTGCGATGTGGGGGGCTGTGCCCCCCACACCCCCACTACTTAAATATACCAACTCCGAGATCGCACTACAGTGATGAAAACAACAGAGGAGGCCAATCGATTTCTTTCCCAGGGAAAGAAATCGCTTATATGCCGTTTTGCTATTTTGCTGTTTCGTGCTTTCAAGTTCGATCAAAACGCATTCAAAGTATTGTGTCTTCGATTATATAATAGGAATCTGAATCTGACCCCACAACTCTAACAACATGAAAGCATTGCATTGTAACCACAACATGTTGCAGGATATATATAACTATCTACCTATTTGTGTGTATGTGTATAGATATAAGTATGCATATATATATATATATATATATATATATATATATATATATATATATATATATATATATATATATATATATATATATATATATATGCAAATATATATATGTGTGTGTGTGCGTATATATATATATATATATATATATATATATATATATATATATATATATATATATATATATATATATATATATATATATATATATATATATATATTTATTTGTTTGTTTATTCACCATTTGTTTACTGGGAAATTCTGACTGGACACAGGTCCTTTTTCAGTGGAGGCTCAGGGATAAAAGGTCCAAGAGTAGCAGTAAATTTTAATGCATGCATTACAATAATCAATAAAGTATTAAGTAAACAAAATGTAGTACACATAAGAAAATACAAATTTGTTACATCTTGACAACAAAACATAGGCTTTGAACATAGCTAGTACTATTTGTAAAGTAAGACTTATGTCAAGATAGAAGGTTAAGACAGGCTGGTATGAATAAAAAATTAAGCACAGGGGAAGAAGTTGGATATGGTTGGGGTGTGATGCTGTGATGTATCAGAGCATTTACAAGGGGTTAGTACAGGAACATAGACACTTATTTTTCAGATAAGCTTTAAGTGATGGCTTAAAGTGATTAGTGGACAAGATTGAGAGAATGGAGTTAGGGAGTTCCATATATGAAATATATAGATGGAAAAGAAATATTTGCCTGCAGTGTTATTGGCATTGGAGACAGTGAGCAAGTTCTTATTGTTAGAGTGAAGTGGTCTGCTGGAACTGTAAGGAAGGATGAGATTTTGTAGTGCAGGGGTTTTGGTTGGTTGTGTTGCAATTTTGTGAGTTAGAAAATTGGTTGCAAAGAATAATGTTAGGAAATTCAAGCCAATCTAGTATCCTTAAACCTGTACAACAAAGTGCTCTATATGGGCAGTCAGATGCAAACTTAGCAATTTTATTGTAACATGCTTCTAGTTTAGATAAGTCAGTTTTCCTAAGATTAGTTACAATTGGAGAGGCATATATTAGAGTGGAGAGCAGATGAGTTTGTGCTAATGTAATTTTGCCCATTTTGGTCAGGAACCTTTTGTGCCTATATAGACTTCCATGTTTCTTATGGACTTTTTTATTGTTAGGGAGACATGTAAGTCAAATTTTAAGTTATTTTCTATTTCCACTCTGATAAGCTTTGTATGGGTTGTCAGGGAGATCACAGTGTTGTCTATGGCTGTTATGTTAAATGGTGGGCATAAGATAGATGTCTTGTTAGGCTGGAAGAGTAATAATTTAGTTTTATTTGGGTTCAGGATTAGATGGGCATTGGCTAACCATGTTTTAACAGAAGTGAAAGATTCCTGTGTTTGAGAATGAAGAGTTGATAGAGAAGTGGCAGCACAGGTAAGTGTTGAATCATCTGCATTCTGTATTATAGAATCATGTGGAGTAGCTGTGTGCAGATTATTAGTAAAGAGGGAGAAAAGGAGAGGGCCCACACTTCAACAAAGACCACATCGCCGAGATGACTCCGCCGGCAGGACGAATCCCTGACAATGGTAAGTACTGCGGACTGGGAGTTAGTCCCATTCCCTCACTGTAGGGCGCTCTCAGAGTTGGTATATTTTAGGGGGGGTGTGGGGAGCACAGTCCCCCACATGGGGGGTGCAGGGTGGCTTGCCCCCCTGATATACATGTTGTGATGTGGTTTTTGAGTGTATTACAGAAACAGGAATGCATTCCATTCCATAATACATTGACTTACCATTGTCATGGATTCGTCCTGTCGGCGGAGTCGTCTCATCAATGTGGTCTTCGTTGAAGAGCTCTTTCATCCATCTGACATGGACCTATAGATATATATATATATATATATATATATATATACACACATATATATATATATATATATATATATATATATATATATATATATATATATATATATATATATATATATATATATATTAGATTAATAGACATTTATAGATCTAATCTGTCTATATATCTCTATCTGTATCTTTATCTATAAATCATTGTATATCTATATAGGTAATTGCAACAAAGTCTTCATCTGCAAAACATATATGACTGCAATTCAAATCTGAGAGCTTTCACTGCAGCACACCTTTGAATTTAACACCACAGCTTTGGTAATTTAAAGCACAGCATTGTAGCCATGACATATGATTAATAGGAATTTTTATCATTTGAAGGATGATAGTGTATTACTCTTCTTAATCTGCTTAGTCTGTTCTAGAGGTGGTGATTGTATTGCATGATGAATCTGCCTCGCCGTCATATTTTATCTGCTGGTGAAGACCTAGGTCTCTGTTTCTGGCATTTGAGGTACTATTAGACTTGTTGAGATCCATGACAACTGGGTTTCTAATGGCAAGGAATGCAAGGTGTAGCTGTCTCCTTAACTCATTAACATTTATGTGGAGTGGAATGTCACAACTCTAGCTGACTATACACATCTTGCATTCCAGACCAATAACTGATAAATAAACTTAAAATGCATAAGGTAAATAAATGTAAATATGTGGTGAGCAATGAAAGGTATTAAAACTGTACAAATGGTAAAGTTATCAGTAAGAAGTATTCTTTACAGTGATAACAGTCAATTCATTCATAAACTTTCCATAAATACTATAGTATATTATAATGCACACAAACCCAAAATTATATATTTTTTGTTATACTTTCACAAATGAATGGTCATATCTTGGAAACTGTACAGCCTAATCTTATATAGTTAGAGCATTTTGGTTAACCAGACATAAGCTTTTAAATAACTGCAAGAAATTCCTCTAGGAGTACATTGAGATATTTACAGAAATATGAAAGATATGCTTAATAGTATAATTATAAATATAAATAACATTAGATATCACTCAAGCTGTGCAACTTACATTGCTACATTTCAAGAGTTTTCTTCAACAGCTTGTGACTTTTCACTTGATGTCGTGACAGTTTGTAAGTCACTTGGTTTTTCAGGTATTAATTACAAGTGTTATTATTTATTTTCATAATTACTAACAAACAACTACCTATATCTCAGGTGTGGTGTGATACAAAATGACATATGGAATATCATATCATAATCCTCAAGATCATGTACAGTTATCAGATATGAAAATATGAACATAGAAATGAAAATATGAATACTAACTGGCAAAAAGTGATGCAGGACATTCTAGATTAGCAATCTTGGTGCTATTGTGTTAATAACTACTCACACTTTCTGATACTGCTTGAAATTAACTAGTAAGTCACTTAGTTAAAGAAGCCAGACCCAAAAAATGTATGGATGGCGTAAGGAGCAACGGGTGTGAGCTGGAGATATGCAAAAAGCAGTATTGCCTTGAATGAATTATGAGCCTGTAAGTCTCTGAATACAAGAATACTGCATCCAATCTCTCTTTGACCCCCCCTTCTGAATAAAACAGTACTGTATCCAATCTCTCCTGGTAACTCAGGGTCTTTAACCCCCCACTTATCTTCTTAATTAGAAACGTCTGGGGTCTTTCATTTGTTTGATATGTCTACTGAGCAACATTCTGAGGTGGCCATTATACTCAATAATTGGCCTAATTAATGATGAATATAAGGGAACAATGACTTGTTTAGATCTGGATGCTTTTCCCTTGGCAATTAGCTGTACTAAGTTGAAAGGATATTTTGACCTCTGTTGTCAGATGATGATAATGATCAAAAGAGAAGTCATTATCAAGATATGATCCAAGGTGCCTAACATTTACATTCTGAAGTGGGGTATTGCCTATTGTCTATTCTGAGAAGGGGTTTGAGCCCATTTTCAGTATACCTGCTATTTATGTGTGTAAGTTATTGCTCAGGGGTTAGGTTGTTAGAGATGGACTTTTCTATAAATTGCAGTTTATACTTGTCTGCAAACGTATGCAGCCATAGATGTTAATTTATGATCCAGAGATTGAAAACCTAATTGCAAAAAAGAAGCGGCTGAAACACTGAACCCTAGGGGCCATCACTGACTACTTTCATACTTTTTGATGAGACACCAGATACTCATGTCTTTTAGACAGCTTGCTATACATCTTACCTCATATGGATTTATTTTTTAATTGTTAAGCTAAATTAAAATTCTAATATGGAATATGGTATCAAATGGTCAGGTCATAATGCACTATGTGAACACTATAATCACTGTCAACAGCCTGTGTAACCCTCTTATAGGTTCATAGGTTCATAGGATGTAACTAGGCTATTGACCCAAGGGTCTTTACAAGCCTAGCTGCAAAACTCAAATATAATTTATTTCAATGTTTATACATTCTCTCAACTCATTTCCTCAACAACCAGACTTTCCAAAGACTTCCTCTCTGGGAGTACCCTAAACTGGATCTTAGTCTCACACCCCCATTATTTCACTAATTGCCGGCATCCTTCCAGACTCACTAGGTGACCACCTTCCCACTTTTGCCCATCAGCTTCCCTCATCCCTACAACTAACCCATACCTATACCTCTACCCGGAACCTAAAAAACTTTAACCCTGATGAATTCTCAGATGTATTAAAAAGAACAATTGGGAATCCTTTAAAAACCCTGTCTCTGGATCACGCTGTCACCTATTTTAATACAACTTTCTTACACTTGCTTGATTCCTTTGCCCCATGGAAAACTAAATGCACAAAAAGCAACCCCGTACCATGGCTTACTAAGAGTATCTTACACATCATGCGGCTCCATGATAAAGCATGGAAAGTCTTCTATAAAACTAATACAAGCACTTCCATGAATGAATATAAAATGCTTTGTAACAAAGCAAAATCACCTCAGATCGTAAAACCTACTTTTACACATTCCAAACCAACCATAATACTAACCCAAAGAAATTCTGGAATGGAATTGTTTCTCTACTTAACCCAGGTAAAAAAGAAAACCCATGCCCAGACCCCAATGCCACCGACTTAGAACTAGCCTCCAAATTTAACTCATTCTTTATTGACTCTATAGCTAAATTAACATCATCATTCTCTAATAACTCTACTCCCCCATACACACCTACCCACACCCCTTTTTCATCCTCTAACCCCATCTCTCTACCTGCTCCTTTCTCCATCAAACCTATTCCCATCTCCAGCATAAAGAAACTACTTCTGAAACTGAAGCCATGTTCCAATGCCCCTGATGAGATACCCTCCTACTTCCTAAAAATTTCAGCAGATGCCATAGCCTGCCCTATCTCCATACTAATAAATAGATAAATCTCTGAGGGCCATGTCCCCCAGCTCTGGAAAAAAGCATGTATTATTCCACTCCATAAAGGAGGAAACAACATCGACATCCCCAACTTCCGACCAATTGCTATCTTATCCCCCATTTCTAAACTTCTCAAAAAATGCATCCACTTACAACTTCTACCCTACCTTCTAAGTAATAACCTTGTCTCTCCCACACAACATGGATTCCGACCTGGCCACAACACTACAACTGCCCTCCTCTCCTTCCTGGAAATTGTTAATAAAACCCGTGACACTGGTCACATCGTATCCACCCTCCTTTTAGACCTCTCAAAGGCCTTTGATACCATCTCTTACAACCTCCTCCTTGCTAAACTTTCTAAACTTAACCTATCCCACTCTACTATCAACTGGTTCACAAGTTACCTATCAAACAGGCAACAAGTAGTCAAGTAGAAAAAAGCTAGTTATTCCTTCCTAAACAGTCCCACAGGTGTACACCAAGGTTCAATTCTGGGTCCCCTACTCTTCAGTATCTTCATAAATGACTTTCACTATGCCATTCCTAACTGTAACCGTATTCAATATGCTGATGACTCAACAGTAATCTGCTCTGATACCTCTACTTCCTCTTTAGCAAAATTAACCCAGAATGTTTTCACATCTACTGAACAATGGATACTAGACAACCATTTGGCACTCAATCCATCCAAGATCAAGCTAATAATATTTACCCCATCTAGAGCCACCTCCCTCGACAAAACCTCCTTCTTAATCACTAGCCACATTAATACTGTCCTCGAAATAGTCCCCACCGCTAAACCATTAGGAGTCCTCATTGATGATCAGTTAAAATTTGATAGCCACATACATGCAAATATCAAAAAAACACACAAGAAACTAGGTCTACTTTACCACCACAGTCGCTATATCTCTCTTCCCTCCAGGATTGCTCTACCTTCTACTTACCTTATCCCTTCCCTCCTTTATGGAGCCTCTATCCTCACTAGTCTACAATCTTCCCTCAAGTCCAAACTTGCCTCCTGCTACTATAAAATTTCAAAGCTTGCAACCAGCCATAGATCCTCTACTCATCACTGTATCTCCCTACACCAACTGAACTGGCTTAAGCTACCCAACTATCTCACCTATAATCAACTGATCCAAGCTCACAAAATTATTTTTAGCCCCTCTCTATGCCCTTCTCTTGCCTCTACTTTCCAAATGTATGAACCTAACAGATGTCTAAGGTCTGAATCACAAAACCTAATAAAATTGCACAAACCTGCCCATCCTCCAGGTAAACATCTATTATCCTTTCTCTAGCACAACACTGGAACTCTCTCCCGCCTTTCATCCGAACAACTAATAGTCTCTCTGCCTTCAAATCCTTACTGCACTCATACCTTTCTTCACAGTGGGAATGTTCTTGTTCCCATCCTACATAGTTTCCCCTAGCTCACTCTCCTTCCACAAGCTATTACTTTCTGTAAATAAACTCCTAGTGTGTCTTTAAACTACAGCTCTAGCAAAAAAAAAAAAAAAACCTCTGTACTACTATGTATATATATTTTTTGCACTCTGTGTATTACTATTATGTATTTTTATGTCTGTATTTACTTTGATTCTCTGTACTATTATGTATGTATTTTTGTGCTCTGTATATTACTATTATGCTTTTTTTACTGTCTGCATTTACTTTGATTTTCTGTACTATTCTGGAGCTTTTCTCCCCAGGACTCCATTAAAAACAGGCTCTTCATGGCCCAGTGGACTATCCCGGCAAACAAACTGCAAATAAATAAATAAATAATACTAGATAAGAGATATTATCTTTGCCAAAGATTTTTCTAGCAAGGATTACCATGTCCAGGAGAGAATCAGGGCAATTCCCAGTTCAGCATATAGTAATAATAAAGTAAAAATACTTGTAAATAGCTGGTTAAGCCAAGAGGTACATTTGAAGAGTGGTAAAATACCGGGATATCCAATAAGTTGTATACTCTTGCATTACTTATGAATGTGATATTATGTGAAATAAATTACAAAATGAAGGCAGTGGGGTATTTGACACTGGAAAAGTTAAGAATTCCAGTTCTGTTAACATATACAGATGACATTATAATAAAAAAACAAATTTTGGACAAAAGAAGTAATAATTTGTGCAAATGAGTGTCTAGAGATGATAGGGGTGGCCTTAAATAAAGTGAAAAGTAAAGGCTTAGATGCTGTAGTATAGATTGGGGGTATATATTTTACAATGAATGAAATTTCTGTGTTAGGTATAAAATTTGAGAATAAAGATGTAGGTAGAATTCAATTGAAAAAAAAACAATAGAAAAAATAAAGCAAACGTCTTTTTTGGGGCACATATAAATTATCATTTAGAAAAAAAGGCTTATTTGATAAATTCAGTTTTGATGGGAAAATAGCACTTAGCAAGTGTATTTATATTGATAACGGTATTTGAAAAATGAATTATTGCAGTTAATTTTTTCATTTAATATAGTTCTAGATTAAATCCAGTAAAAAGAAGACTTGCGTGTAAGTAAGAAGGGGGAGGTTTAGGGTTAATTAACCCAGTGGTATATGCTGCTTCATTAACTTTGTACAAAGTGGATACATGAAAAAGATGAGAGATAAGCAGTAAAACTGTATAAATATAAGTATGATAAATTTTGGGGTATAGCAAAAAAGTAAAAGAGAAAAAGAGTGCATAAATGAAGAAATAAAATGTTACCAAGAAAAAATATTTTTGTAGAAAATAAAAATTGATTATAAAGAAAAAGAATAGTATGGTATAACAGTGTAATGCTAAAACATTACTATGCAAAACCATGGGAAAATATAATGGATGAAAATATTAAATCAACAGAAATAAGAAACAAATGATGTAATCACAAAGTAAAATGTCAAAGTTTTGTGGAGATTGGTAATAGATAAATTGCCCATAAAAGGAAATATGCCATGTAAAAAGAAAAGTGACAGAATATGTTAACATTGTCGAGAAGAAAAAACTCTGAAACATGTGCTTTTTGAAAAGTAAAAGAGTAAAAAAATTATGAGGTAAGATATGTAAAGAAGATTTTTTGAAGATATAAAAGACGTGATTAAAATAAACATGGATATAATTAAATATGGATATTATAAGAATATAAGTAAAGAATATGTTAAAAAATGCATAACAAGCTAGTTTATGTTATATGGGTTATATGGAATGAAATAATCATTTAAATGATGTTTAATGGTATATGGACTTTAGCAACAATATTAAGTAAAATCAGATGGTGGCTATGGATAAAGGAATGGGGTGTAATAGGGATGAAAATTTAGCATGACTGTAAAGGGAATTATGAATTGTTGTGACCAGATTTTTATATTCATACATCTGTACATATGCAAATATTTGTAAGCAAATATTTTTTTAAATAAGAGCTATTTTTGCATATAAAGGACCCCTAATATTTTCCATAGGTAATAATTAAAAAAGACTTCACTAAAGAAAGAAAAGTCCAAGCAGAAAGTCATGTTGAGCACTTTCATTCTTTATTGATTTCAAGAACTTCTTCAGAAACAAAAGGAAAATTTGTGCAGTCATCCAAATAAATAACTCAAAAAATACATAAAACACAGTCCTCAACAAATCACAATGAGGGTACAATTTCATTAAAAAATAATTAAAATACTGTCCTATTAAAAAAGACCAGAGTGTTATTTATCCAATGTACATTCACCTGAATTACTATCAACTCAAGCAGATGGGGCAACAGCTTAGTATCTCATTCAAAGGACAACACACTCAGGAGTGCAATACCCCTCTTATGCTGCACTGTCATATCCGTAATCAATCTAACTGGTGCAGAAACAGTTTTCTGCACCGCAGGCAAGCATGCTTCCTGTTGTACTACTAGCACTGTAATTATCAACTCCATGGCCTTTTCTACCTAGACAAGACAAAGCATGCCCCCCCAGTAAAAGACCAAGACAATAAAGGAAACAGCAAAGAGAACAATAACAAAGGGCAAGGAGCTCCAAAAAACTCACCTTGCACAAACAGCAAAGGTGACTACCCCTTCCCATCCCTTCCAAACCTCTAGAAGGAAGACTTTCTTTCTTTCTAAATCAGTGGAAATCCATCATCAGAGACCAATGGGTCCTCAGCACCATAGACAAAGGGGTACTATAATGAATACATAGAAATATCCCTCTTCTTGTGCATTACAAAACCACTAAAGGAGCTAGAAAGCCTTTCACCACCTATCCTCAGGGAGCTATTTCAGCACAAATCCAGCTAGCCTGTACCTCCAGGACAAAAAGGAAATGGTTTCTACATAAGGATTTTTCTAGTCCTAAGAAAGGAGAGTACTTGGAGGCCATTCTTGGATCTCTCAGAGTTAAACAAGTTCCTCAACATCCCAAAATTCAAAATATTTATGTTGCAGAAATTACTACTCATGATCTTCCAAGGTTCCTTCATGGTCACTATAGCCCTAAAGGATGCTTACTTCCATGTCTCCATAGCAGAACATCACTTAAGTACATATGATTTGTAGCAACAGGATCCCACTTCCAGTTCTTTGCTTTACTATTTGGGCTATGTACTGCATGCAACAATTGTTGTCACAAAATGTTTAGCTCCTCTGATAGCACATTGCAGAACACTAGTGGTTCATATTTACCCATATTTAGATGACGAGCTCATTCAGGGAAGATCCGCTTCAGAGACCAAGGATGGCTTACAGTTCAGTGTAGACTGCTTTTAGAAGGAAGGTTTCACCATAAATCTTCAAAAATACTAAACTCTACCCTTCAAGATCCTCTTTCTGGTAGACATCACAGACCGGCTTCAACAGAAAGCCTTTCTTCCCCAATACAATACTGCTTTCTTGAAAAGCTACCTGAATATGTTGTTTATAAAGCAGCACATCACTGCAAGACAATTCCTGAGGATACAAGGAGGAGGGTACTTGACATCATAGGCTCATGGGCTAATAAGTAAGTACTAGGCTAGCTGCTTTTGCAGACCATTTTAAGCCTGGCCAGTTTCTCTTTTCATACTTGAGATAACCTATTCCATTTGGTTATGGATTGGCCATACACATCCTCTGGTTGATAATTATATATTACTCCTAATGAGAATAACTGTGATCATACTGTATATAATTTAAGGGGGTTCATGCATTGGATGAAGTATTTGGAAGCTATCTCTGTCTATTAGTAATACAAGGACGGTCCTGGGGTACATTTTCTGTTTCCCATCTATAAATCTAAGTTGTACATGAATATGAACAGGGATGAACTTTGCTTTATGTGGATGGGGATTCAGTTCTGTAGCAGTGGTATCCTCTGTGAGATATACCTGTCCTTTCAAACTATTTTCTAATGTTAAAGAAGAGGTTTAGATACCTAGACCAAGTATTTCTGATGACATTTCACTTGCTGATATGGAATAAATCCATCAGTATTGAGTTGGAGGATGCCTTGTATGCTAGAAACAGGTCATACAGTCTGTAGGATAACAACTAGAGTGACAGGGCTTTGAGTGGGTCCATGTAGGTCATGTTGTTGCATCCTCATGATTTCATTTGCAAAGTAGCACATGAGGAAACTTCAATGGTTTCTGGAAATGTTTGGGGACAGCACTACCAACCCATGGAAACCCTACTGCCTCTACTTCTATATCTGAAAAAGGAACTCTTATGGTGGAAAAGCATCAAATAAAAGAACTGAGGGGCAAATTTTACTTTCTCAGAAGCAGGTAAGACCATTATCACAGACAGTTCAGACATAGTTTCTGGAGCCCACTTAGGTCCCCTGAAGGAACATATCATTTAGTCCCCAGAGCAGACAAAGTTACATACATATCAAAAGGAGTTACTAGCAGTCTACCTGGCCATAACAGCCTTTCAACATTACTTATGCTGTGGGACACAGCAAATCTGGACAGACAACACAAACAAACAAGGGGGAACTTTGCCTTAAACTTTGTGCAGCCTTGCCAGAAAAATTTGGATGCTGGCCCAAGGGATATGGTTGACCCTCATGCCCTCTTATATTCTAGGCCAGAGCAGTATCATAGAAGATTCCCTAAGCAGGGACATTCTAGAGCTAAAAAAATGGATGTTGAAAAACGAGGTCTTTTTAGATATAACTATACAGTGGGAGTTCCACTCAATAAATCTATTTGCATCTCACCATAACAAGCAACTGTAGAAGTTCTGCTTCAGAACAGAAAAGATAGAATTTTGGAAAAGGTTGCATTCTTCTTCACGTGGACAAGATGTTTCCTACATGCATTTCCTCCCTTACACCTGATCCCCAGAGTACTAACAAAAATTAAGGCAGACAGACCCAGCATGATCCTAGTGGCCCCATTCTGGCTGACACAACACTGGTTAACCCACGTCTCCCTGACTCTTAGTGAGGGGAGATTCTTCACCCTACTGTAAGAGATAGACCTCCTAAGCCTAGTCAAGGGGGTCTGTATTCCACCCCCAGCTAGCCAAGATTCCCCTTGAAGGATTGGGTTTTGACAACCAGGACTGTGTCCTATCCCAAGTAAATGTTCTCCATTCTAAGGGATGCAAGAAAGTCCAATACCGGGAAATCACCATCATCAGTCTCATTTTTCCCATTTTCTACATGGTGTTAGGATGTCATGTCAACTGTCACTATCTCAGTCTATTCAATGCCAGTCTCTTACCTTCTTCAAGACTCATGCCTGACTGTCACAGGTCTTCTCTCACACAATCCACCCACCTTTATGTTGGACACCCTCATTTCTTCTTGCCTTCTTCCTGTTTTTCCCCAATCTTCTTCACCAGATTGTCTTCTGCTTTTCTGCACATGTGCCTGAAACACCATAATATGTTCTCTTTGCCTTTTCTGTAACTAGAGCTACTTTGGCTTTTGCTCTTATGTCCTCATTTCTTCTTCTGTAAAACAGTATCTATCCTACCACTCATCTCAGGCACTTTATCTCCATCACCTCTAGCTTCCTCAACTACAATACAGCTGACACTCTGTGCCAGTTGGCTGCAGCCCCTCAGATTCTACCTTTGACCTCTTTATTCAGACTTCCTTTGTCCTCAACCACCCTTCCTAGACACATGAAGCTTTTAACCTGTTCCACTACTTTTCCTCCTATCTCAATTCTCAGCTGCTTCTGATTTGCCCCACTTGCTGCCATTATCATCCCTTTTCCTTCAGTTATGCACTTCATTCCCCTATCATTTGCTGAAGTTCTTGCTTAGTGTCTGCCTGTAATGTCACATCATCTGCATACAGCAAGTTTCTTTATCTGCCTCCTCTCCCCTTTCTGCTAATGTAGTCCATCACCAGTATGAACAGCAGTGGCCTCAGAGCTAAACACCAAGGCACACACGCTCCCACTGGGAACCCCTTTGTCAAACCGAACACTGTTCGTACTTGAGTCATCAGGTCTTTGACCATTGTTTGTACTAATTCTACCAATGTTTCTGAGACTTTGAACCACCACAGGATTGCCCAAATCAGCTTTGTTTTGGGACCTTTTCATATGCTTTTAACAAGTCTAGGAATGCCCAGTTAGACCCTTTCCTCATCTCTAGCTTCTTCTCAACTATCTGTCTCACTGCAAAGATTGGGTCAGTTATGCTGCATCCTGATTTGAATCTGAAGTGCTCATTCCCTCATCTTACTTTTTACTACTCTGCATATTTGTTTATCAGTCACACTGTCCAGAACTTTCATGCAATGTGACAGGAGTTTGAGTCCTCTGTACTGCCCACAGTTGTGAATTTCCCTTTGTTCTTGAAGACTTTCACTAGTATACCTATTCCCCAGTCATGTGGGATACACCTTTCTCTCCACAGTGCTATGAGTAGTCTCAGGAGCTATTTCTTCCCTATTTTATCCAACATCTTTATCATATCTGCTGTGACTCTGCTGTGATCTCATCTGAGCCTGCTGCTTTCCCTGACTTCAATTTTATTAGTGCTATTGTCTCTGCTGTGACCTCATCTGAGCCTGCTGCTTTCGCTGACTTCATTTTTATTAGTGGTATTCTAACTTCTTCTGTGGTGAGTTCCTCATCTTCTCTCATTGTAGGCTGTGTGGGGTGAAGTACAGCTTCCATGGAGTTTTCTTCATGAAGAATCTGCTGGAAGTACTCCTTCCATCTGCACTGGATGCCTTTTGGACTGGTGAGCAGGTTGTTGCTGGCATCCCATATGAAGGGTGCCTGACTATCTTCTTTATCTTTCAGTCTTTGCTTTGCAACATGATACAGTGTCATTGTGCCATCTACTATTTCCAGTATTGGTAGAGTGCCTCTGATGCCTTGTTCTTTGCTACTGCAACTGCTTTCTTAGCCTCTTTGTTAGCCAACCAGTATTTCTTCCTAGCCTGGTACATCTTTTCTATCTTCCACTTTTTCATGCACTCCTTTTTTGATGACTCCCCTGAACTTCTGCCATCCAACAGCTTTCCTCATGTACATTATTTCCATACCTGGCTTGTCCACATATCTGTTCTGTAGTCCTCACACATGCTGTTTTGAGGGGCTGTTATCCTTCTTCATATCCACTTATTTCTTCTTCTTCAGCTGCTTAATCCCAGACTAATTCCTTGAACAGTTGTGCTTTCTCTCCAGTCAACTTCCAGGTCTTCAGCCTGGTGTCTGTTGACCTTATGGCCTTCTCTGACCACTACTTGCAGCTGATTGTGGCAACCATTGGGAATGACTTTGAAATAACTGAGTTTACTAAAGTGCCCTTTCCTTACTAGTAAGAAATCTACCTGAGTTACATGTTGGCCCCTCTTGTATGTGATCTTGTCACTGTCTCTCTTGCTGAACCATGAGTTGGCTCCTATCAAGCTATTTGCCAGACAGAAGTCTAGAATGGCCTTTCCTTCTTTATTCATGTTTCGTCATGTGGACCTAGGCAGTCCTCATATTCTGTCTGTGGATTCAGGTCACCCATTATCGACATCCCTTTATCAAGTTAATGCACTTTTTCAGAACAACCCTGTGATGCTTATGAATACTGCCGATCTTTAGGATGGTGTCCATAAGTCAGTCAATAATTCTGATGACATCCCTGTGTTCTGAAGCCTCTCCCTCACCACAGTTTCCCACACCATTTCTAGCCTGTCTTCCCTGAGATCCCTAGCTGACTCTGCTGCCCTGTCCTTCCTTCTTTTATTATCATAGGTTCATAGGATGATATTAGGCTATTGGCCCAGAGGCCCTTATAAGCCTAGCCAAGAATTTCAGCCATGTTCCCTCAAAGTCAGCACCTGGCTCCCCTGTCCAACAGGGACACAGGTGGGATTCAGGGGTATATTTTCTGTTTCCCATCTAGTCGCCCAGGTTCCTCTTAAAGAGGGCTAGAGAGGTGCTCTGCTTGACATGGAGTGGGTGTCTGTTCCACAGACAGGGGAATCTTTGGGACACAAATTTATCCCACCAACAAGTTCTATTAATGTCACAGACCAGGTTAAGCCCTTGCATGCAAGTTGCATGAGTGAAGTTTGGCTGACAGATATGCAGCAACTCCATCAAGGCTGAGTCTGAAATGGCCTAGTATGCCAGACACAGGTTACCTCTGAGCAGTCTGTATGAAATTGAGTAGAGGGACAGGGCTTTTAGCCTATCTGTATAGGATAGGTGTTTGAGACCCTGGATTTTCCAGGCCAGGAACCTCTGTGGTCTCTTCAACTGTTGCATGTGCTTGGCAAGGTACATGCCAAAGGGGGCATTGTACTCAATAATGGGTCTGATAACGGAGAAGTACACGGATGTTATGACCTCCTTGTTCCCGGATGAAATATCCTTATATATTAGGTGGGCCATGTAGAAAGCCTTCCACACAACGGAGGCAATGTGATGGTCAAAAGTCAGGTTGCTATCAACCTGGGTGCAAAAGTCCCTCATGACTGATTGCATGCTTAGTATATTGTTATTAATGTGATAATTAGTGGGTATGACATTTTCCCCAAAGGGGATAATGATGCATTTCTTGGCATTCAGTTTGAAGCCATGTTTCTGGCACCAGTCATTAGTATGGGTAAGGCCCTCTTACAGGATGTTCACATCACTAGGGGAATTTAAGACAGTACCCAGCTTGCAGTCATCTGCAAGCTTGGTCAGCTACAGACCACTGGTTTTGACTTGCACCTCAGAAAAGTATATCCCAAACAGTAGAGACCCCAAGACCGGTCCTTGAGGTACATCACTCGCTACGGGTCTACTACTAGAGGTGGCTTCCCCTACTTTGACTGAGTGGGTTCTATCAGTGAGCCAGTTAGCTACCCATCCGGTAACATACGGGTTGATGCCTAGCTGGGAGAGTTTTTCTATTATGCCCGAGTGGGGAATAGTGTCAAAGGCTTTGACTAGGTCAAGGTAGGTGGTGTGCACCATCTTCCTCTCATCCATGGCTTTTGTGGCTGTTTCAAAGAAGTTGACCAAGTTTAACAGGCAAGATCTCCCTTTGTCAAAACCAAACTGTGTGGGGTCAAGCATTTGGAGGATGTCAATGTCCTTGTTTATAAGGTCCATGATAATGCATTCTATGGCCTTGCAGATCAGGCTAGTTAGGCTGATGGGCCTGCAATTGCCTGAGTCAGTGGATGCTCCACCTTTGTGTAGAGGGATGACAGTGGCTGTCCTCCATTCATCTGGGATGAAGCCAGTGCTCAGGCTTTGGTTGAATAGGGTGTCTAATGGATCTCAGAGCTCATGCCTGAGTTCATGTAGGATATAGCCAGGGATGTTATCAGGTCCCATGGAGACTGTATTTTTTGCCTTTAAGAGGGCATTAAGGACCTGCTCCCTGGTGATGAGGGGAGTGGAGCAGGTGCTGGGAATGTCCTGGTTTACTGATGATCATGTCATTCACTTCCAAGCTGCATCCTGTCCACTGAATGTAGCAATTCTTTGTTCAAGTTGATTGGTTTTACATCCAGCAATAGAGCTATTTCAGGTAACCCAAGCTAGTCAGCTTATTATGGCAAGCACATGGGCACACTCTGGACAATAGGGGCAAATACACCCCTCCCATCATTAGGGAAAGGTAGGTCTGAGTCTCAACCTTTTTATCACAAGCAAAACCCCAATTGGGGGCATTAGTCAACAGAATCACCTAGAGACATATTTTTCAGTGTCAAGAGCTGTGAGCCATGTTCTCCTATTTTGAGGATATTGCACACACAGTATATGCCAAAAATGGTTGGTCTATGCAACTCTTCCCCTTATGGGACATCATACAGAGTCTGTATTGTTGCCCAGAGCATCATTCTCTATGAGTTTAAAATGGAAACACTCATTACCCCGGATTCAATAATCTTCCGTGCAGGACTAACTTAGTCCTGCATGAAAGCGCCTGTTTAGGAGCAGGACAGCAGTGTACCATGCATATAGGCATGCTGCCCGAGCTCCTAGGCTTACATGGAACTTGTACGAGTGCAGGGGGCATGTCTGAGAGCAAAGCTCTCAGAATAAGCATGCGCCTGCAATGTAGAACAGCAGAAAGTGTTAAGAAATGAGCGAGATTGCTCATAGGTGTCCGCATATCACCACCAACAGTCTCCCATGTGTACAACAGCAACAGTACATATAAATTAAATGAAGAAACCCTCTTATTTTTTATTAAAAATCCAAGTACAGCTAACCGTAGGTGTGCGGGTGTGCCCATTGCTTAGCTACGGTTAATGCAGCTTAAATGGCAGAAAGAGGATAAAAAGCAAAATATATGCAAATGAAGCAGTACAACAATAGTGTAGTGGGCAGAGCTTTTGCCTTGCAAGCAGTCATTCCCGATTCAAGTCTCACTGCAATACATTCCATTTTCCCTTCAAATCACTCTGTGATAAATATATTTTGTGGCATAACCTAATAAATAACATACATTTTTGAACTGCAGTACTGCATTTAAGGCAGATGTGAGGTGTCAGTATAATAATGTTGCAAAGTCCACAGATAATCACGTGCCCCATTCAGTATCACAGATACAAATGTAAGGTAAACTGTGTAATGAATGATAACTCCATACATTTTCCAAATCATTCACCTCCTCAAGAACCATTACACTATTACTGTCTAAAATGTAGCACTAGTAAGCAGTAGTAAGAGGTAGTAAGCATATTTAAGTACTAGTAAGCGGGTTTAAGCCTATTTGCACTGGGGTAAGCAATGCGCACACAGGTTAAGCAAGAGCGAAGCTAACTCTCTGTAAGCATATGTAACCGGAGGTTAGCATTGTTTACCCTAACGCAAACCAGCACAAACCCTTTTACAATTGCATAAAAGTGCCTTAGTCAATCTGTATCCAACAGCTCTTGTCCTGCCCAACAACAAAATAACCAGCACTCCCAAGTTACAAACCCTGGACCCTGCACTCTACAGGTAAAGTGATTTATCACTAAACCATGGCAGATACACATGCATGTGGATGTTATTACAAACATATCATCCAGCACAGTCATTCAACAGTATAGAAAATCTATTTAATTATGTAGATGTATGTGTGTGTGTATGTACATACATACATATATATATCTATCTATATATATATATATATATATACACACACACACACACACACACACACACACACACACACACACACACACACACACACACACACACACACACACACACACACACACACACACACACACACACACACACACACACACACACACACACACACACATATATATATATATATATACACATATATATATATATATATATATATATATATATATCTTTGTGACAACAAAGCATTAAAAATCAATGAAAAGAACACCAGCAACTCCTGTATTAGTTAGCGCTGTCGTCGTATGTAATATCAAGACCTCTTCAGACAGACATGTTACATTAATACGAGCAGCCATTTGTACATTGCTCAAATACAGTATTTTGAGCAGTTTATGTTAATTAACAAAACGGTTCTTGTCCAATCATAATGTGAGAACAGTAGTCTTGCAAAAAACTTAAGAAAATAATAAAAAAATGGTGCATGTAGAGGGGGCATGTGGGTGTGCTTCATGCTCAGAACATCAAACCTGGGACGTCGGTTCTGTGGAACTGGGAGATGAGGCTGGACAGGTGTGTGAGCGAACTGCTGCTTCTCAAACCCCTGGCAGGGTGCTACCAGTGGAAGAAACAGTGTAGAACAGCTAAGTCTAATCTTGGCACAAAAACAGGTTCTTCCCTGGCAGGACGAAACAAAAATTGTGAGTCAATCAGATGTTTACACGTGTCTCGAAAGATGAACAAGGCAAGGCTTGCACGTACATGGACTAAACAGATGAAGAGCCTGAAGAAGCTTAGCTCAAGACAGTATACTGGATGAGTACTGAGACATGGAGAGAGGGCAATGTGTGGAGGTGTGGTATGGCTGAGCTAGCAACCGGAGAATGGATGGTTGCTGTGTAAGTGGAGCTTGGGGGGGAGGAATCATGGGCATGAAATTATAGAATTATGGATTGAGGCGGGTTGGGGTTGGATGGACCGGTTCAAATCAGATCACCTAGAGGACGTAAGTGTGTGTGGGGGGGGGGGGCAGCAGAAAAACCAAGATAACATGTAAGAAAGAAGTGAACTCATGTGCGGTGCTGGGAGGGTGAACCGGAGGGATTAAGATAGTCAAGGCCGAGGAATGCACCTCGGGCAGTAGGTGTTAAGAAATGAGCGAGATCACTCATAGATGTCCACATATCCCCACCAACAGTCCCCCATGTGTACAACAGCAACAGTACATAAAAATAAAATGAAGAAACCCTTTAATTTTTTTTAAAAATCCAATTAAAGCTAACCATAGGTGCGCTGGTGTGCCCATTGCTTAGCTATGGTTAAAGCAGCTTAAAAGGCTGAAGAGGATAACAAGGAAGATATATGCAAATGAAACAACACAGCAATAGTGTAGTGGGCAGAGCATCTGCTTAATGAGCAGGCATTCTGGTTCGAGTCCCACTTCAGCACAGTCTATTTTACATGGCAAAGCACTATATAACCAATTTTTTTGTTGTAAAACCCACTAAATAACACATATTTATGAACTAGAGTACTGCAGGAAATGTACATTTGCAGTATCAGTGTCATAATGAATAAGGTACTAGTAAGCAGGTTTAAGCCCAAATAAGCAGTAGTAAGCATATGTAAGCACTAGTAAACATGTTTAAGTGCGTCTGCATGGGGGTAAGCACTGCCTATACAGATTAAGCTGAGTATAAGAAAGTGTAACTGGAAGTTAGCAGTGCTTACCATCATGCAAACCCACGCAGACCCGCTTACAACTGCTTTAAAGTTCCTTAATCACTCCGTATCCCATGGCCTGTGTTCTGCCCAGCAACAAAATAAACATCCTCTGCAAGGCTTAAACTCAGGACCCTGCATACTACAGGCACAGTAGTTAACCACTAAGTCATCACAACAGTACATAAGACTGAGGTGTCAACAAACAAATCCACACCATAGGAAAATCAAACTGAACATGTGAAATGAATCAATGTACAGTGTGATGTTGTATAACTTGCTGCATAACATAAATAGTGAACTGGAGTACTGCAGTAAGGCCAGATGTGAGGCATTATTGGTGATCTCTTGGACCTGTGGATCCAAGAAGCAAGGCAGATGGCCGATGCCCCAGCACTAATTACCCATTCTACTATGTAGATAATGATTGCCCAGCTTGTGTATACTATGGAGAAGTAATGGCTAAATATATCTGTATTTCTCTGACAGCTGCAGATTAGTGGGCTGTGAACCTGCAAGCCCATGCTGTTAGGCTGCAAAGGCTGCGCTGTGAAGCAGGTTAGTAATATTCCTGCATGTACTGTCATAACAAGTAAATATAACAGTTCTAGAAAGTGTTGTACCAGTATAACAATGTATTGTGTATGGGATGTACTGAATAAACTAGACAATATGGCAGGAAGACTATCATATAGGTTGTGTGTAAATAAAGGTGTAATATCTCGTGAATAAAAGTATAACCCCTGGAGTGCTTGTGTACATTCTGGTGTCATATGTTGTTGTAGTGTTGCATTCTATAAATAGTACTGTTGTAATAAGCAGTATTACCCACACTGTCACATGCAGTTAAAATGTGTAGGAAGTTCAGTATAACAATGTTGGAAGTCCCATGAGGTCAGTCATATACAACAAGGGAGACTTAGACAGAAACCACTGGAATGCGTTACACCAATGTCCTGACAGGACAGTGTACTGTGAAGTCATCTGTAATATTTTTACCACACACAGCAGGGGGTTGAATCCCGGGAGTGGTAGTAAGTTATATGCATAATCATACCCCACAACTGTACAGATTTTGCGAGAATGTTCAGATAGAAAGCTGTATGCATAATTAGACCCAACAACTGTACAGATTTTGCTAGAATGTTCAGATAGTACGCTATAAGCATAATCATAACCATCAACTGTAGAGACTGTAGCAAAATGTATGCATAGTCATACCCCTCAACTGTTCTGATCTGTCCAGCATGTCCAGATAACAGGCCCAAATCTGCTGCCCAGTGACCTGTTCCCCTGACAAATAAGTGTGATGATCCAAGAAATGTTGGCAGCTTATACTGACATATAATGGATGGTCAGACCTGAACATAAAAAGAGAATGCATATGGAAACAAACCTGCCATTGTAGCATCTCATCCAAAGTGAATGACAGCTATTCCAAAATATGTCACAGTAACACCTGCATCCTGTCAAGCCTTGACCAGAGTGTGTGCAATAAAGGACTGTTAGGTATGTGTATAACATCAACATGGAATCTGGGAGTATGTGTAGTATTTGTCAGGTAGTGTTAACAAAGATTTCTCCACAGCTATAACAGGTAAGAGGTGTAGACTGTAGGTACAACACAGTTCACTCATATAATTGTCTACAAGCATGGAATCTGGGAGTATGTGTAGAATTTGTCAGGTAGTGTTAAAAAAGATTTTCACAACAGTTATAACAGGTAAGAGGTGTAGACTATACACAGTCCACGTATATACTAATCTACAAACATACCATTGTACAAAGTAAAGCTATTGGGTAGTGTAATAATACATGTAAAAAACAGATCACTGCAGTGACTAAGAAAGTTGTGAAAACTACAGGGATATATTATTTGTTTACTGACCTCACTCTTTCACCCCCACCATATGTGCAACAATAACCCAATTACACACCTCAATGGGTACGTGTACACTCCATACTTTTGTTGGGACATATGTCCTATTGGTTTACAAATATTCACATTTGGTTTTATGCATGTGCCATGTTAAAATACCTCCATACTGGTGACCTGTTGCCATCAATGAAACCTGCATGCTGCTGTAATGGCCACTGTTCTTCCATATATGCATGTGTTCTGCTTGCTCTGCAACTGTTGTAAATCTGGTGTCTTGTTTTAATGGGAATACCTGTGCATGCTGTTATAGCTAAACCTGGATGCAGTTGACTATTACTAACCCATATCATTCTTAAAACTGCAACATCATAGCTCGTTTGGGAAGGCCGGTCCCAGCGGACCCACTAGTCCACTTCAGCTGGCCATGGCACTATCTACT